>NW_007578064.1:522429-678436 GCF_000690725.1 Stegastes partitus | reverse complement strand
TATTATATTATTCTCATTTAGAATATAGCCCAGCTGTAGCTTGTCATCAGTAATCAGTCTAAACAGTTTTTAGCGGGCAGTTAGGTTCACTCTACTGGAGATATATTAGATAGTGTGCTGTTTATGGCTCAGCAATAGCAGAAAACATTGGATGACAAAGAAGCCAACATTTAAAGCTGTTCCTAATTTGAAACTTTAATTCGGTCACATCTGTTACATTAACCGAGCCTCTTCACCACAGGGTTGTAATGGTTGAACTACAGTGACAGCCTGCGTAAGATGTACAGCAAATTATTTTTAATGATGTTCTTGATGCTCTTTGGGATGTGACGTCAATGGCGGGCTTGCCTCACTGTCGTCCTTGTCTTTTGCCACGAGAAGCTGGCAGCGACTTGTGAGTGAATCTAGATAACGGTCGAGTGCTATGTGATGTGCAGCGCGCAACGCTTACACATACTTGGAGTGCTGTAAAAAGTGGGTCACCCAGCCCACTGAGATTCAGCCTGTACCATTCACTGATGTGGAAATAAGTCTCCTGCATCGGGCCCAGCTAGCAAGGCTGCACTACCAAACGCTGCCACAGTCAGCACCCAGCTTTACACAACACAAACGTCCACATTTTCGCTTTTAAGGCCAAACTAGTCATTGTTATGCAACACCAGCCTAAAAAATGTATAAACCTACACATTATTATCACTATTTAAAGAGACTGACCATAATGTGTGCTTTACTCTGGAGACATTTCACTTGTACTGGATGATAAACGAAATCTGTGCACCAGGATGGGGCTGTTTTTAATGTGATTATTTAGCCTTGAGGTTTTTTTTTTTACCACAAGATGCACCACATTCCCATAAATTATATTCTTTGTCCAAGGAATGGCTTCATGTCTTTGCTATCTCAGCAAATATGAGGTAATTCTGTCATATTCTATCATATTTCCTGTGTCTTCATGACAGTTATGCAGACAGAGAAATCTACCTCGAAGACTCTCATGCAACTCACATAGTGCGGATAGAGTTAGCCACATAAACTTGGCTGTCACTGCTGCTGACAGTCTGCAAGACTGTCAACTTTGCATTGCTGGCAGGCACAAACACTGGAAGGATGAATCCCTCGAGTTTAGGGAACCTGTGTGTTTATATAACTCTGTCAGACCTGGTGTAATGTATGCAGAGATTTGAGCTCCTGCAGCTCTGACATCAGGTCAGAGTTGGATATAATGTAAGGGCGAGTAAAACCCTTGTCGGATGACTGATGGCCATGAGCCAGCGCTACTCTCAGCAAAACCTCACTGGCAGGCAACATGCAGGCTTTAATCCACATGCACCGCCGAAAGCTAGAAGTTTTCATTGCCACGGTTGGCTCACAACTATAGCTGGATCAACTTGCTGTTGGCCCAACGTAAAGCCAGTGAGACGGGCTTACTGTCAGTCCATTACCAGATTCAAGGCATCCACCTACTGGGGCATCTTATAGGCCATGGAACAGAATGGTTTGAACTGAACAAAAAGGGAAAATAAAGGATAGGAACGAAAAAAAGGAAAAACAAAACTTAAGAGAGCAACATAATCTGAATCATAAAGCTCCTGTACTGGCACTTGCATCATTTTACCAACATAATGAAACTCTTCCATCCAGTGTGATCAACTGTCTTCACAAGGGAGTCAAGGATCCACTAGAAATAAGAGCACAACATCCTCCCCCTGACTGTAGTGTAAAAAATTGGTATACAGTGCATTTTAAAGCCGTTTCCCCTCTGGGGTCCAATTGTGGCCAGCCAACAGTGAATGGAGAGCCGTACACAGATCTCAGGGGAGCAAAGAAGCTGGGGCAAACAGTCCAGAGCCATTACTGACAGCTCCCTGGTTCTCTCTGCCAGCCATGCCCCGGCGAGTTCACCTTTTACAACTACTTTATAGGGTACATTAAGGCTTATTGCAAAGCACACAGGATTGAATATAATTTCAGATATATGTAGTTCAAATAAAGCAGATGACTTCCTCCACATTCATCCTCCTCTCAAATCCCCCTCTCCCTGACTTCATTCATTTATCTTCTACCTCATCCTCCCTCATTCTCTTTCTCCTCGGGCTGTCTCTGTTTAGTTTGGGGAATATTTGATTGGCAGGTTATAACCCGCAGTGGGGCTGACATTGAGAAAACGTCTTATCTGTAAGTAGCGTTAATTCTTACAGTAATTTCAGAGAATAGCTACATGAATGCAGGGGAAGACAGTGAAGTCAAGTGTAGACGATGATGGACACCAAAACTGGGACATAGATGTGCTTTCATTTTTTTAAAAGGAAATGGATTAAGATTCAAGCATACATACAGCAGAAAATGAATCCCAATATACAGTCTACAAAGGATGCACTCTTATGTACATAGTGAAAGATTTCCCTCTCTTGTTTTGCTTTATTTAATGGCAGGCAGGAAGAAACACAACAGACATGGAATGACTTTCAGGTAAGGTCATACGCCAGACCTGTGCCCATGATGTCACCACCACATGTCGTACATCCCACTTACACACCAGGAGCTTTTTTTATATTGGGTTATAAAGCAGAAAAAAGGGAATGCAGACAATGTAATGCTTTTAGTGTAAGAGGTAGAAGGTAAATGAGCCCATATCCAAACATAAATAAACAAACCTAATGCTCGTAATGCTTAGAAGGTTGTATACATGCTGTACATGTACAGACTGGATGGTCTTGGTGTTTATTTGTCTGGCAAAGATGATAAAAACACAATAGAATCACCACTAGGGTCACTATAGCTGATGTTATTAATAAATAAGCATCCACTCATTTTGTCTTCATACAAGGGCATTTTGTGGTTTCTCATTTGCTCCTGGTGTCTGAGCCTTTTGTCTTTTTATTTACAGTGGCTACCTGTTACCAGAACCCCCACTTTCTACAAAACACAAAGATCAATTTGCAAAAACACTTGCCAACCCAGGGGTCTCCTATTGTATGCTTTCAACTATCAGAGAGCGCGCACAGTTCAGCGGCGAACCTCTGAAAGGTGGAAATCGTAGTAGTGTAGTAGCAGGAGCAGGAAGAGGCAAGAATGAATGGGCTGATTCAAGAACTTCACACAGTTATTTCCCCACAGGCAGCGAGCTCTACCTCATTAGTACAGCCCTCACCTGACTCTGCGCTCCACTCGCCTGCCTCTCTGATGAAATATGAGGCACGCTGAACTAGCCCAGAGACCACGCCACCGCTGGAGGACAGAAGCACAATGCACACAGTAACAACACACATTACATATTCAGACAGGTGCACTGATGAGTACGGTAAAGCACGAGGATGCACGCCTGAATCTGTTGATACGCTTGTGCATGGGCGTGTTGCATTGTGCGTTCGTGTGTGTGTACGTTTGTCCCCTCCTATGCAGAGGAGCCTCACCCACTGATTAACAGTGATGAGTGGCTGGAGATAGCGAGGCCGACCCCTCTGTCGCTCAGCGAAGGCTTTTATCTAACTCCTCAGAGGATTCTGCCATGTGATGTCGCTTCAGTGCTCCTGTCTTAACTCCCATGCCCTCATCTCACCTTATTATCTCCATCGCCCCTCTCTCTCCAAGGCTTTTTCTTAATGACTGTCTGTCGCTCTCCCATGCGCACCCATGCACTCTCAGGATTACTCATTCACCCATGATACACGGACGCATGCATGGTCACAAGGAGTTATCACGCCTTTTGTATTTTAATTATGTTCTTTGTCCTCTCTGTAACAAGAAATGCTTTTCTTTTCTGTTTTTCTATTTATACACAAGTAGATGTAACATCACACTGTAGGAATGCTAAATAATTTGTACATATAAGCACTCATCCATGGCCACACCAGGTATCAGGTCAGAGCAGTACAGGAGCAGGCAAACAGTCTCTCCTAATGGGAGTGGCACCAGGTTAGTGTGTGGCTTCTCCGTAAGCAGTGGGAATGGCCACACTGCCCCCCAGTGGATCATTTCTAAGTTGCAACTTTAAGTATGACTGATTATTGTCCTGAGGCTGTGCTGGAGTGAAAAGGGTGGGCTATAAAGCAGCTGAGGGCTGCTGTTAACTGCCTAAAATGTGTGTCCAAAGGGAAGCTGGGAGGCCAGGTATTACTATGTAGGATTTATTTAACTGTAGCTTACGCCCCAGAGACATCCTACTTTGTGTGTAACCCGACTCAGATGAGCTGGAGCAGCAGGATTTGGAGTGGGACTTCTGCGTTCCACTCCCTGTGATTATTTATGTAGTCTACAGGAATGATCCACTTTGTATAATTTCTCTGATTTACTCAGCACAGAAAAGCCCTGTGAGTTACAGCATGAACAAAATACTACAGTCTGACACACTGAAGACAGAAACCGCTCTCATAAACATGATCAGATATGAAGCTACAGCTGCCTAATAGCCGAATAGCTTAGCATAAAGACAGGGTGAGCAGCTAACCTCGTCTGCACAAAAACAAAAAAGCCAACAAAAATAAAATTAACTTACCAGCACCTCTAAAGGTCTATCATCCACATGTTGCAAATACTATTAAAAAAACATATTGTGATTTTATAGTTCAGACTGTTTCTTTAACAGGAGCAGTAACTTCTTGGTGACTTGTAAGCTAAGCTAACTGGCTGCTAACAGTATCTTTAAATGTACCATGTTTATTAGACTTCTCTTTATATGGCAGTAAATAATTACATCTGAACATTGCAGCAAATAAATAAATAATATATAAAAATAACTATATTTGTATTTCTATGCTTGTGTAAATCAAGGCAAAGCAAAACACCAAAAAAAATTCACAGCTAGGTCCGTCACGATATCAGATTTTGTCTACACAAATTTAATGCCCAAAAGAATTTGCAAAAATAATATTACTGTAATATCTGTATAAAGTTTGAAAAGAAAAAATTTGGACCTTGGCATTCAAATTCATTTCTTTGTTTGTTGTGTTTTTCGTCTTTCTTACACCTGAATGACACTAAAAAAAAGTAAGTGCAGGGAAGAGAAAAAGCTCTGTAACCATAACGAGCTGCTGGAATATGAACCAGATAGTTAATGTGGCTAGAATATTTCCGATTTTATCATGTGTGTATCGTTACTATGATATCAATAAAATAAACTAACTAAAAAAAAAGATGAAGCCTGTCTGTCTTACTTCTAACTTCAATGACTCTTTTTCAAAACAGATTTTATGTGCATTATGCAATACGTCTGTGATTATAAAACAGCGTAGGTGGACATGTTCATTTTTTTTGGTTAATTAGCTTCATTATTCCTGCATCACCATTCATCAAACTTTCGGCAGAGCTCCTTATTCTGTCTCTCAAGAAGACTGAAGAAGATTAATTTTAATCTCAGAATGCAAACAAGCACAGCCCTGTATTATAACATAAAGGTCAAACTGATTGGAATATGACAAGAAATAACCCACATAGGCAAGCTCCCCGATATTACTGAAAAAAAAATCATTTTGGGGATGTAAATGTCAGAAAAAGAAGTGAAATTGCCTTTGGAGTGAAAGAAAAATTCAACTCATGCTTGCACAGTTTGGCTGAGACATCAAGAATCACACTGAGTGTTGCTTCTATCTTTCCTTGATGTTTATTTACAGAAGAGAAGTTTTTCACAGTTGCTGTGAGCTTTGACATTTTCACATATGGTAACACAGTGGAAATATTTCTACAAACCACAAGTACTACCTATCCTGTGACCGATTCATCTGAACAAGCAATGTTTCTATCACAAATCATGGCCACAGTTGCCATGACTAACACTGAGTAATCCATCTGTCGTTTTACAGACTACGAAAATTGCACTTCTAGAAATGTAAAGATGACAGTCCAAAGTTGCTCATGGCCCAAGAAGAAGTGCTAATCTATTAAGTGCTCCTACGATTTGCTCCTACAGTGGCGTCTGTGATGGATGAGGTCTTTGCTCGGCACACAAATTACAAAGGTGTCTGAGTAGCTGCAGAGCGTCGCTGGTGGCACATGACCACAGAGTTTGAGTCTGTGCTTACACATTCTGAGAAGCAGAACTGAGCTGGTACGCACAAAACTAGAGAAGATGTACCAAAAAAGAATGAAAGAAAAAAAAGAAGAAGCACAACAATGTAACATCACTGGACAAAGCAGCTCACCATAAAGCACCAGAATGTACAGAGAAAAGCCAGAGAGACAGAAATACACTGAGCAGTTTGTACAAAAAAAAAAAAAGATATCTGTGCATAAGTTTCCTTGATTTACTTTCCAGAAGGACAAAATGAGGCTTTGTTTGACAACAAATGACATGTATCTGAGTTGGATATGCTGGCATGATCCTCTACAATTTTATGCAAAGATGGGGCACCTGAGTAGAGAAGAGACCATTATTTCTAGAAATGGTTAGTCTGCACTGAGAGGTATGACCTGCCTGGGGAGGCTTTAGTCCCTTTAGCCCTTCTCCCTAAGAAATCAAATAACTGACTCCTACCCCTACTTTTTTGCCCTAAACTCTTTTAAAAAGTTTGTTAATACCTACTACTGCAGAATAACAACTTTGATTACTTCTATTCTCCCCTCTTCCCCTCACTTGTTTACCCCTTCAGTGCAAGACGAGACCATCCAAGTCGCTGTAATGAGTAAAACTCACACTGAGGTAAAACGAAACATCAGTCCCACGTTCTATGAAAAACTTGACTCACAAAACAGGATGCCTATGTTCACATGTTCTACGTGTTACAAAGTGTGCAGTATCAAGAAACTGATCAGAATCCATTCGATGAGTTACCAACATGAGGTATACTGTTTTAATAAAACCCTTACAAAAAGAGGATGAAATAAACACAATTATCAAAGGTAAATATCATCTCTACAAAATAAGAGCATGAGTAATTTTTCCTCCCCACAAATCTGATTGTTCTAGCCAACAAAAAGGTGAACAAAAGGAAGAAAAAAAAAAAGAGTTACATATGTTATAGAGATAGTGGTTAATAGAGCTCCTATAAGGAGAGCATACATACTTTATGCTGGAGGGCAGGCTTTCTGCTGATCCCCATTTCAGATCCTCTGTTAGCTCCACACACCATAATAATCCACTACTGCATCAAGACTATAAACACAGACAACATGATCTGCTTTAAATCAATAATTTGTGGAAAAATGAATACAAAACTATGTCCAGCTAAGGTCTTACATTAGATTTTGGCAGCTACAGTATTATGACATCTAACTCCTTCATCACAGATGTGATAGTGTCTTTTTTTTTTTTTTTTTTTTGTGACTGAATAACATCCAAAAACTTTCAGGCCTAAATCAACTAATTTTCTAACGTGTTAAATGTCCGTGAGAACCAAATGGTGCAGTGGTGTAGAGAATTGACTTTCTCTATTACCGGGCAGAGAACAATCAGCAAATAATATGCACTTTGTATGCAATGACAAGAGATGCTGACAGAACAGCTGCTATGTGAAAAAGCAAACGGTGTAAAAATGGCCATGCTGGGTGAGAGACAACTTGATAAACTCAATACTCAGAAGATTAACTTTAGTAATTGACAATTTACTCAAAACACTACCTTGATTTACTGTCAGGATTCACTGTCCTCCTTTCACTTGGTCACAGTCCGGGTAGTTTTGTAAACACTGCAGCTTTAGAGTCTGCAAATGCTGTGGCGGCTGGAGGAACTGAACCCATGTCTGGATGAAGCCTGTCAGGAACACAGTCTGGGCTTTTAGCACTTCTCTTCTTAAGGTAGCATGGCTAGTCATGGCTGACCTGGACTGAGCGAGGTATGTTAAAGATATCAAACTGGAATGCTTTTGAATGCTTCTTTACGGGACTCAGCACGTTACACGCTTGTGAGAATGATGAGGATTAATATCAGTAAAGAACCGTATTGGTAAAGAACCTGGGTCAAAAGTATACATACATAGTTTTCGGCAGTTTGCTTTAAAGGGCAAATGATTATCAAACCACAGGGCAGAGAGCTTTGGCTGCTTTACCCTCCATACATTTAAATGATCACCTCGATCGATGATGTCACAGCAGGTGTTTTACCTCCAACAGTGATGTAAACCTGCCTTGACATCACTGATTGGAGCGTGGCCACAAATAAAACAAGCTTGTCGTTGTGGATTGATGAGCTGAGTAGTGCAGCAGCAGTTTTCTTGCTATGTGAGCTTGCTGTGGATTTGCCCTTTATATATACCATTTAATGGTGGTTTGCCAAATAGCACAAGCCAGTGAGTGCTACACATTTTTTTTTTATAATTACTATATTAAGGGACATAATAAATATTTCTCTGACAGTTGTTAAAATCTAAATTTTCCACCTATTTACCCCCCCAAAATGTCCAAATTACATTTGACCCAGGTTTATTAAGAACATTCACTTCTGTCCGTAAATGACTGCTACTGCAGTAAAAAATAAAAACAAAAATAAAAACACGTCAGTCTTGTTTTGATGTTGAGTAAATACATGTCAAGGCTAAAAAAATAAGTCTCTTTGAGGTACCAACCATGCATTTTGTACAGAAAATCAGGAACAATGAACGTTTTAGAGCAAACACAATTATGTTGGTAAGAAACAGGTTGAGGATGTTTCATACAAGAACCATTTACATTTCTACTGCTGATGTATTTTGAGTTGAGCTGGTGAGAATTTTACAGTTGCATGAATGTGAGTACAAACATGGGCACGATAGAAAGGGTTCGTCTGCTATCGTTACACTGCTGGATGACTGAAAGAAAACCACCTGAGAGAAGATGAGACATAATGAACAACAGGGCTGGACTCAATTGTTCTGCCTAATTTTTGAAGTTCATTTCAATCATATTATCGTTGTTATTTTCTACAAACTGATCCGAGCCTTTGCAAGCCTGCAACTGCCGTATCAGTCAGTTTTTAACGCACTCATACAAAGCAATGGTTGTCCTTTGTTTCCACCACAACTGTAGTGACTTAAATCATCGTGTTATCCGTCATAAAGTTGTCTTTTTGATGTGAAGCACCAAGTGAAATCAAAACCGACTCACTTCCATTACTTACTGGTAATAAGTTTAGCTGAGATTTTGCCACGAAGTCATGTGCTCGTCCGCCTAAGATATCTGTAAGGTTAAAGTGTGGTGAATACAACCTGTTGTAGCCGCATGCTAACAGCTAACTCATTAGCCAACTTAGCTGAGCTAGCACCTGTCAGTGACAAAAGCTTTCATTCCGCCATTTTGCTTACCATTGCACACAAATTTGGTAAACGGTCGAAAATTATTGAAGAAAAAAAAAAGATGCTTGTCAAATTAACAAAGTATCTACATGGCTGTTAGCAGCTTAGCTTCGATGCTAACATGACTAGATGTTCACATAATTTTGAATATGTACCTGTATTTGACTGTAGTTTCATTCATGTTTGCACACCGTAGTGTTTATTTTTACTATAACAGAGGTCGAATACTGGTGACTGGCGAAAACAACTAATTAGCTACGATGGCGACCTCCATTTTGAACTTTCCAGGGGTCTGTTTCACAAAGCAGGTTTAGTGAAAACTCTGAGTCTTCACTAAAGACTCAGACTCAGAGTTTTCACTAAACCAACCCCAATTCTTAAGGGTCGGCACTATCAGGAAGGAATCCAAAATAAACTGTTGTAGTAACACTCGTTGGCTGTAGGTGGCAAAAAGAAGCCACTGCCTTCCTTGCTTACAGTTGATGCCACTTTGACTGGAAATCGCAAATGGATGATAGCGGGTAGACCTACAGTTTCAGGTGCTTCACATCAAAGCCACTGGTTGTTCATGCTTTTGGTAGGTACAGAATGTTACAGTGAACAACGCACTGAAGAGATATAACTTCCTGTTTTGACGTAATGCAAGAACATACAGTCAGTGTCGGACGATTATTTCTGCAATGCTGAAAGGCTGTAAAATCAGACAGGTTCAGAAAAAGATCTTAAAAAGGTGCTAGATACATGAAACTAATAAAACCACACTGGAAACCATCCTGAAAAGAAATGAGGTAGTGCTGTTGATAAGGAGTAGGGATGCACCAGTCCGTCTTTTACACTGCTTAACCCAATCCTGACTCACTTTGTTTAATGTAATCATTTATTACTTGTTAGCAGAAATCTATTTCATTTTAATCAAAGGAGAGTAAAGGGGCACTTTGATTGATTTTTTTCCTCATTTTTCATCTTATGAATGCAAAACCTTTAAAAAATAAAATAAGATTCTGACATGCTAGCAGAGAAAATAATTGTAAACATTTTCTCCTACAGCTGGGACCAGATGGGCTTGAAAGTTGAATTTCCCTTCAATTTAAACCATTTTGCAAAACCTTCTATACCAAGTTAAAACCAGGCTCCAGCATCTTGACAACAGTATGGACATTGGTGCATCCCTAACTGGGAGCAGAAAAAGGAGAGTGGTCTACAGATGGATTGTAATATCTCCTCTAGTTCTCCCACCAACATAATTAAACCGATACCAAAATCAACACGTGAATACTTTGATTCCAAAATGAGATATCCACCATCTTTAAAAGAGGAAGAAAAAAAAACAAACACCTTTTACTTTTCAATTAAGTGTCCCTGGTTTACAAAATCACACCACCTGGATATATGGCATTTTGGAAAAGAATACTTCACATGTACCAAATCTGTATACTCCATATCATTTTACATTTTCAGTGTTTTGTTTTTTTTTATCCTTCATGTTGACATGTTTTGTAACTGTACTGAATATAATCATATATAGAAATATACAGAGGTTATAAACGCACCTAGAATAATTAGGCACCTGAGACCCCCACACTCCAGTCAGGAAATGTGTGTGAATGCGTGTTTATGCATGACTGTTTGAATTTGTGTGACGTATCAAGGAATTTGCTATTATTGTAGCTTTCTTTGTGTTTTTCAGTGTGTGTCTGTGTGTGCGTGTGGACCCTGAGACAGCAGGAGGCTGGAGAGAAACACAGGTGGTCTGCACTCTCAGAGTGTGCAGATACTCTTTAAGGCTTATTCCTCAGTGCCACTGCAAAGTAGCATCCACACAACGAAGCCCGGGGAGACCCTCCGCTTCCAATCCTCCCATCGACGATGATAGCCTGTTGAAGTGCTCACTCACTCAGGGAACGTTCCTGGCTTTTTCTCATTCCTGAGTGGAGCAGAGCCATGTGCGACACAGTGGGAATAGCCTCCTCCAATCCACTTCCATCTGCTTGGTTAAGTTAATTTTTTTTTCTTTTTCTTTCCTATGGACAGGAAAGTTACCCAGAGGAAAGTATGGTTGCAATGCTAGAGAATGCATACCCATATACAGTACTCTACCACTAAAAATATACTGTATATGTATACCGTATATACACACGTATGAAACAATGGATTCAAAGTACCTATAAAACTTTGCAAAGAAGAGAAAGAAATCCAATAATGAGGTGCATAAAATAATCCGTAGGGATTCTTCCTGGGCACATAAAAGAAAGTCAGTCTATGCGTGGCTGATGCCCTACATGCAGAGGCTATGGGCACAGATAACTGTGTGCTGCTGAGGTAGAGTGGACAAGGCCGGAGCTGACAAAGGGGGCAGGGGACCGTCCAGCAGAGATGGCCTTCCCCGGTGCTGAAGGGCAGTGTCTGGAGTCCCCGTTTTCCAGATGCTCTGACCTCAGCACAGACCTCACAGTCTTAGGCGAGTGGAAGCCATTGGTCAGCCCCATGTCCTGCTGTGGCTCTGTGTCTGCAGGCGGCTGGTGTCCTATACCTTCTATCTCCCCGTTGTGATTAGCCATCAGCTTTATTGAGGGAAGACTCGAGGGGCTTTGGGCCTGTGATAGTTTTTCTAGAGGTTCCTCCTCTGCTGGCGGACTTGCCAGGAGAGGAGGGGAATATCTGTCCTCTGATAATGAGGGTCCCCTGGTGGTGTTGGACTCCTTGTCCCGCTCACTGCACTCCTCCTCTTTCTCCCTCCCAGGATCTGACAGCTCAGAGTGAACAATGACTTCTGCCTCGACCTGGTTACTGCACAGGGATGTACACAGGCGATCTTCTAAGCCCTGCAACAAAACAATGTCACTGTTAGTTGTTTTCCTATTAGTTTATCTCGCTGAGCAACTCTGAGTCCATTATAGTTCCTCTGTACACATCCCAAGGGCATGTGCTGGTGTAGGGGATGAATGTTTCATCTACTCCTATGTAAGCCTCAACTGTTGGTGTGTCCACCTAACTAGCTTTTGGCTGTAGTAGTGAGTGTTACTTCGAGGGCCAAGGAGCACAGGTTAAGTATTAATACTAGAACTAACAAGCTTCGCCCTTCAATACAAAGACAATTTTTACTTCTGTGTTTTCTGCAATAGGTGGGTATTCTAATTTTTAACCTGTGGAGTAAAAACTTTAGCCTCAGTCTGCAATAATCTCATATATGGAGGCCAATGCATATTTAATACCACATGCATAGTATTCATGCAATAAGCCAGTCAGCTGCAGACAATAAAAAGTCATTTCTTGGAGCAAAAATTAATCTAGCTTTGGCTGATATCTGCCAGCGACACCTGTCACATCAGGCAGCAGAATCGATGGTCACCAGCCAGAAATGAGATGCTGCTTTTGTTTACCTCTTTCCGAAATCAAGTTTTCTGTTTTTTTTAAAATAAGATTGCATTTTAGTGGTTTGTCTGCCACTGTTTAGATCTAAATTGCATTGACTATGAGGGGTGTGACTTATTAGTCTGTCAAGAACATATATGATTTTAGCCAGGGATGCTAAAGCTAAAGCTGTTTGTCACTGGCTGACCGGCTACAGTAGTTCATGCAAGTTGTTGTGTTGTGTTTCTTCAATTACCGTGCCGTTATCTGTAATTAGCATGTTGAGAGCTCCATTGATGAGTGCTGGAGAGTCTTCTGTTATGGTGTCTCTGTATCTAGTGATTCTGTTGGCCCAGTTATGGCTCACAGAGCCGTTCCAAGCAGCCTGCAACATGAACACAGTGAAAGCATCAAAATTAGGTCTATTATCTCTCTATCAACACGTGAAAATAACAACAAAAAAAAAAAACACAGAGAACATCCAAGGCCCATCTGGAAATGAGTTTTTCCCTTGCAGGTTTCGACCTTGGGTTCAGGTGCGGGGGCATCCTCCCCTTCCCTTGGATTAGCACTTGCCATCAGACTCTGTTCCTCTGGGGCCTCTGCTGGCGGCTGACCAGACTCTTGGCTGCCGAGGGGCATTAATGTCTCCAACTCATGACTATCGCTGCACTCTGGCACGGTGGTGGGAACAGGGCAGCCTCCTCTCCTGTACTGAGGCGTCATAGCTGTGGAGTCCAGGCCTCTCGATATCTCCCTATTTGATGCAGTGGATGTGAGGGATAGAAAAAAAAAAAGACTGAATAATATGCAGGTTTAGCTTTTTGTTGTTTTAATAAGGAGTGTAATAGGTAACATGCATTGGTGCTGATCTACTGATGCTGTGCAGTTACTGTACCTGGATTTGCTGTTACGAAAGCTGAAACACATGCAGAGGAGGATGCATATCAGTCCCAGACACACACCGACTATGATGCCTGTCACTGCATGGATATCCAGCTCTGTTAAAATATCAAACAATATGCAAAAAAAAGAAAAAAAATTTAATGAACACAAACAACAAGCAGGCCTTTAAAGTGGCAGAAATGTAGCCAACCCCAGATATATACACCATATTAATTTTCACATTTGATCTATTACTCATAATAGAAGTCCATCCAAAAAAAAAAATTATAGGAATTATAAAAACACATCGTGACTGAAATACTACTTGGCACAGGTCTGGCATAAAGGGACTATTAGAAGTGACTGATTCCTTCATGTAAGGTAAGGTTACTGTAGCAAAGAAACACAAGGCAGCATTGAACAAGGGAGAGGCAGACCTTCATTGATATTCATTTATGCTGGGTATCTTTGGCAGTCTGGATTAGGAGAGGAGAGGAAACAGATGGCAGAAGATCTCACCCACCCACCAGCCACCTCAGTCCCATTCACACTGCATACTGGTAACACTATTACAGCTCATGTGAACAAAATAAACCTGTTACTCTGCCTTTTTATTAGAGTTTTGCTTTTCAGAAAAAAAAAGAAGAAGAAGAAGAACAAACAACAATACTGCATTTGACTGCTTCTTGTGCTGCCAAAACTACCCTCTGTAATTACAATATTCACAAAGTAAACAATATCCCTCTTAGGTGCTCATGACAGAAAAATAAAACGACAAAATGCTTAATTGTTCACAGAGGAGTTAAAGGTATAGCTATGTTTAAAGTAATTACAGGTATGACTAAAATGCTGACTGAATGTACGGGAAAGCGTGAGCTTGAACAAAAAAAAATGACACGAGAGTAAAGAAACTGCTGTCCCCAGCATATTCTACTATGTACACAGAACATTATTTCAAAGATCTCCCTTGGGGGTCGCTGATGAGGCCACCCCCCACTTTCATATCCACGCTTTAATGCTATCCTCAAAATGTGGAATAGGGCAACAGAAACAACAGAGTCATGCAGATGTACAGCTTCTCTGCTTGCAGGGACAAATTGCACACTTTAATTGGAGGGACTGTGTGTATTTCTGTGATATATGCACAGATAGTAATGGAGGGTGTGTGTTCTTGCAACAAAAAAAGAGACTGATTGGTAGTTTCTTCTGTTTTCTATAAATGTAAAAAGTAATAATAATTAGTGAGGAAGTCACAGTACTTAGAACGGTGAGCATGATGAATAATTTGGCATTGATGAGAGCATTTTTTAATGAATAAACAAAAGAAATCCTGAAAGAACAGCTTTAATAACATTACTATTAATTTAACTAATGATAATTTGCTTGCCCTAGTGTATTTCCACTATCCTAGCCCTCAGCCAAAGAAATGCCTCTGTGTTTCATCAATTTCTAATTAGGCGTTTTGAATCTTTGCAGCCTCCAAACATTGAGAGTATAACCTTCCTCCTCCTCATTCCCAGTGTTTCTCATTTCCGCTCATGAATTTTCGACCATAGCAGTATTTCCATGTTACATAAACTGATTGCTGATAAATGTTGATCTTGAAATATGTTTTTTTTCTGTCTGTCTGTTAGATCTGGTAAATTTTAACATTCATTTTTTGTTAACAAGGTTTTACTGTGACAAGTTTATTGAAAATATTGCACAATGCTATCACTAGTGTCCTACAATGAGTGTCCTTAAAACTTCTAATACTTCTTTCTCTACCATTACTGCCACTTAAATAAGTTCTACATGTCATGTACCATATTGCTGAAGAGGCGTGTGGACGTCCTTTATGGGGGAATAAGGCCCTGGCCCCACCTCAGTAGACGCTCCCAGCTTAAAAAAGTAACGAGTGCCACTGGACAAACCCTGGACCTCCACACTGGTGATGCTCCCTGAGAAAAACAATGAGAGAGAGAAACCTTGTCAAGATCCACCGTTAGCTCTATAGTTTCAATTATGCCAATAATTTTTTAAGTATTCAACTCTAAAAAAGAGACACAAATACATATTACTGAAGCAAAGGTGAATAATGCATAAATCAAATATCAATATAAAATCAACATGTTTTTCATGTGCCAGGGAGCACCCACCATCCTGAGAGAGGTTTTTCCAGAAGTGCTCCGGCTCGCTGAGGCTGCCGCTGTACAAAATCCTGTAACCGATGATGATACCATTAGGCTCCAGCGGAGGGCGCCAGCTAACCAGCACAGAGGAGGAGTCCAGAGCACTCAGCTGCAGCTCCTCCGGAGGTGTGGAGGGCCCTGAAGGGGAAAGGAAGAGCGGGTCAGTAATTAGAGCCCAGAAATGAGGCCTCACAGCTGGGGAATGTATATTGTCTTGGTGGGGGATCTGACATGTTGTGTGACAACCATCTGTGTCCTCATGTCCCTGCCACCTGGGTACAGGAGAGAGGAGACATGCGGGGCATTGGGGGAATGGGCTGGGGCTCAGGTGATACACATGGTAGTGGGGAGCGTGACGGGGTGATTGGTGGTAATAATGTCATTAAGAGCGGCCCACTCAGCACCCACCACCCTCACCTCAGTGACAAGATGGAGTTGTTGGTCAACACGAGAGCCACTACTACACCTGGGGGTTTCATTCCAGCTAGTTATCAGCCATTGTTGCCAACCGCTAATTCCCATGTTCACTGGCCAGTGGCCAGCCAACACACTGATATGCACATGAGTGAGCACACATTCGCTTGCATGCCCAGACGCACTCAAGCACTCCTTCATATGCATATGCTGCACCACTTCAGGAGTCCAGACAGCAAAAACAGAACACCTTTACCTTGCTTGCTTGAGAACAAGATTAAAATAATTAAATAAAATCAGCATACGCCACCCTTTAGGTGCAGCTAATCAGCCAAAAGGTTCGAGAAACATGAATATGCACTTGAAGAACAAAAGGAAATAAATGATTTACAAGGAGCTTGAGGTGATATATTTTAGCAGACACAATGAAAAACAAATGTGTGACATATTTTTAGATGACTCAGAGGGGACAGAGTCAAAACTATATTTTGAGCTGAATGAATCTGAAAGGACCTAAAATACAGGCTCCCACTATTTCCTTTAAACACTGTTCAAAAAGAAAATGTGCACTGACCCTGTATCCTCCTTGTCTTCAAGAGGCACATTCCCACACATATCTACACCTGGTAGCTGTCCAATAGAACTGCGCTTTTCTATTTTTTGGCACAGTGTAGTTCTCCCTGAGCTGTTAAGGTTAAGTGACTTGCTCAAGGGAAATGCAATGGTTGTCAAGGAAAGGAATGATTTTTTTCTGTTTTATTTATTTTCCACCATCAGGTTCATAATAAAGGACTTGAAGTGAATTGTCTAACCCTACATGAGTCAGAACACTCACACCTACTGTGGATATACTGCTGATTACTCGTAATCAGCAGACTATCTAAAACCTGCAGGGGAATCTCGGTGGAGACTCACGGTCAGACAGAGTGGACTCCTCCACAGTGCCACTGAAGGGTCCTACCACGTCCACTCCATTAGACTGCACTGCCAGCTCATAGCGGGTGAAGGGCCTCAGTGCCCCGAGCAGAATCTCCTGCGCAGAACTGCAATACACGAGCATGGGAAAGGACTTAGGTACTCTCTGTGCTGACAGAAAAAATAACTGCGAAATATAGTATATAGTATATAATATGACCAATTATATCGGAACAATATCTCATCTCTCGAAGCAAGATCATATCATTTATTTAATAAAGATGTTAATTTCATTGGAGTTTAAAGTGTACAATTATAGGAGAAAACTTTAAATAGGGCTTTGCAACATAGACTGTATAAAAGATGGTCGTAGCAACCGGCCCTGAAAAATTAAGCCAACCCAGAAGTGTCAAAAACCTTCAATATCACTACGTCCACTAGCTGCTGGCTCCAAAAAGCCCTGGCTCCCATAGAAATGAATTGGAAAAGAAGTGATCACAGATCAGGAAATACCGCATTCCTACAGCTCAGGATTTTTTTCTTATTAGTTTTCATAATCAAATCCAGAGATCAGGTGGCCAATCTGAAAATAAATCAATACTGAATTTATAAAAAATCGTCAACATTTTCGGGGCAAGGGGCGTGGCTGCTTGATTGACAGTCGGCAGTGACGATGCAGGAGGGCCCGCCTCTCAATCCGTCTGACCAATCACTGCTCCTATGGCTCCGCCCCCCTCCGACGATTTTTGCGTCACTGGCTCCAAAAATCCAAGATGTCAACCAGGAAGTAGCAAAACCCTGGCTTCATTTTCTCAGTGCAGAAACCAACGGGTGACGTCACGGTAGCTACGTCCATCTTTTATACAGTCTATGCTTTGCAATGAAAACACTGATACAAAAAGAGTTATCCAGGATGCAGTACTGTATGAATGTTGACCATAAATGTTTATTTTGTGCCATCCAGGGCCACTATTTCTTATACATTACAGGCATGATTAGGTTTCTGGTATTTTGCCTGATGTCCTGACCTGGTGTGATAGGAGACCAGCGATGCGTTGGTGGTTCCTGCCGGGCTGCAGCGCACCGTGTAGTTGATGATGCGTACGTTGCTGAACCGCGGTTTCTCCCAGCGCAGCCAGATGGACGTGGAGCTGTTGGCCGTGGCTTGGATGCTGCTTGGCGGCAACGGAGGCGGGCGTAAGGGCAGCAGCAAAGCTTTAACACACAAGTACATGTTACTTCCCTTGAATCTTGGAAAATGTAAACATCATTATTATTACTCGCCACTCTATAAAAATGATAGAGTTCAGGATGTAAACATGTGTTTCATTCACTTATTTATTCATTCATTTATACATCCACACATGCATAAAGAGGTCTTACTTCTGTTATGGGCCTTGTCTGTCCTTCCCTTCCACACTGCAGCTGCTCCATCTATCTGCTTATTGAATGCCCAAACCTTCACCTCATACTGCCGGTCAGGGACTGACACAAACAGAAATAAACAGAGACAGAGGGAGACGGAATGACGTTCCAGCCACAGTCAGTTAGAATATGCTTTCAGTGATTTGTACTTGTTTCCCGAAAACCACAAATAGCAAATGTTCTACTACCTGCAACCAAATGCTTCAACTTAAGAGACTGTTTTTGAATGAAATGTTCAACCATTCATTTTTATTTTGCAGAAAGGTTTCTCTTCTTTTACTTTTCAAAATAGCTGTAATACACCACTATCTGCCAAAGACAGCTGTACTTTATTTGTTTAAAAAAAAAAAAAAGAAAAAAAAGATGACTCCTTTTTCCATTTTTCAAAAACGTAGATAAAAGCAAGGTTAGAAAAGCATGGACAAGGTGCTTCGTCATTGCATTTGGAGAGTTCTCTTGTCAACAACTTACCCAGGCCAGTGAGTAGATGATACCTTGCCTTCTTACGTAGCCTGATGGTGTGGGTCTGTGTTGTCCTTTCCCCGTTGGCAGATTCGTCAACCTCCACCTCTCGACAGGACAGCTTGTAACCAGAGACCAGCGTGTGATTGGGTGAGGGATGCCATGTCACATTGAGTGTGCTCACTCTGGCTCTGACTTTCAGCTCAGTAGGAGCAAAGATCACTGGAAAAGATTGTGAAAGGAAAAATTATTCTAACCGCCAGACCTTCAGTCCAACTATATATCGACCTGATGGCAATGATCACTGCCTAAATCCTTACAGTACTGCTGCTGGCTGATATGTCATCTTACATGTGTGCAATAGCAGCTCACATTCAGTTTGTCTGTACTTCAGTGTACAAGCTTTACATTAATTATGAGCCTCCCAAGCAAGGAGGGAGCACAGCTGTTGAAGGTTGGACTTCAGAATTAAAATTAAAGTTACATTTTTCAGACACGCTGCGCTGTAACAGCATTATATTGCTGCAGCTTGGCAAACCAATAACTTCTGCAATGAGTCACTACTGTATCTAAACAAAAGGTGTGATGCATTTATAATTGAGAACAATGAAGAAATGAACTAGCTTTGCTGACAAAGAAAATATCACCATACAGCTTGAATAATATGTAGAAAGCAAAACAATAAGAACTGAAAGAAAAACAAACAAACAAGTGATTCTCGTTATGTTAAATGTGAAGTGGAGATCACTATCAGTGTTCAGTCATACTGTAAAGTCTAACCTGCATTTTCCATTTTTAACAACAGACACCATCACTTTAAATTCTACACTGAAGCGTATAACGCCGATCATCTCGTTACAAGGCAATGCTCTTCTGGTAAACGTGGGTCAAATGCTCTTTTGACATGGACCACACACCTAAACATCGCTGATGAACAAACACGCCCCTGTTGCCAGCCGTGTCCCCCAGCAGGAAGATCTGGCTTATTACACTGCAAAAACTGCTCATGAATGGCTCGAGGAACTTGACCAACAGTCCAAGTCGTGAATCTAGTCTCCCTCCCAACCCACATGACCCAAAGGATCCACTGCCAACATTCTGATGCCAGGCACCACAAGACACCCCGAGAGGTCCCGTGTGTATGGCCTGATAGGTCCGAGCTTTCTGGCAGCATGAGGGGTAACTACACTATAAGAAAAAGAATAATGCAGCTGACTGGTGTACAAGACAGTCTAAATAGCATATGTTTACTAGGTGACTAAATGGTCAGTTAACATAAAGGACTCTATGTTTCTTGTCTTGATCATAGTTTTCAAAAATTCCTGTCACTACCACATGACCAACAGGAGTCCTGAATAAAACAAAACAGAAATTCTTAGGATGAAACAAATGCAAAGTGAGTCCAGTGCAGTGTCTTCCTTACCCATGCTGTGGTCACTGTGGTTGTAGTGGGCTAATGTTTGGTGCTGGGCCCACTCAGAAGGAACCCCAAAGCCAATGCCAGTTCCAGCTGCTATCCTCAGTCGGTAAGCCTGGTTGGGCTGCAGCTCTCTCAGCGTAAACTGCGTCTCATTTCCCCCCACCTCCACTGAGAACACAGCACCCACTGTGGCAACACACAACAGGCACATTTATGTATACATATCTACTAATGAGGTATCTCTTCTTTCTGATGTTCTGAATGTCTTTTTTTTTTTTTTTTTAGAAGAAAACACACAGCTGTATTCTTTCTTGGAAAGGATGATTCAACATATCATTTGTATTACAAATGTTCTGTTTCTGTGGTAATTCATGTATAACGCAGTCTCTCAGGGACAACCTGTTAAAAAGCTCCATTGAGAGTGAGCTTGAAATCCCCGTGCATTCTGGAGAGAAAAGCACTCAGAACACAGCTCTGCCGGGCCAGCGCACTTGTGCATTCTATAAATTAAATTAACCCTTTCGTACCAGTTCTGTACTCTTAAATCATTATGATCTATATTTTAGAACTATAACAAGAACTGTGAGCAAAACAATAACAGTCCAAGTTCTGCCACTGTGCCTACAACATACCTACCTCACTTTTTTATTTTGAATATTTTGGAAAGAACTCATTATAGAAAAACTGAGAGCAAACAGCATAAAAACGTTAAAACAGTACAGCAGATATGGCCAACCACGTCAAGCATTCAGGTAAAGTAGACTGTTGATGCTTGTCCCTTTCTACACACTTAAGCCAAAGCTAATATTTCCTCGAGTAGTCTCAGCATGTCATAAAAATGTTTTTCACTTGTTGTCAGTCATGGCCAGCAGGGGTTACTCACTCTGATCCAAAGTGCTGTACTCAATGCGATAGCGGGTAACAGCTCCTCGGCTGTGCTGTGAGGATAGTGGATGCCACATCAGCCTGATGTCTGTGGGGGAAGTGCTGGCTATAGACAGCTGAGGAGGTGCACTCGGCACTGAAGGAATGAATAAAAAAAGACACAGTGAGCTGTCTGATGATGCACATTCAAGGCCCTTCCTATAGAACCTCAGAGTCACTGAACAAAAGTGTGTCTCTAACTATTTCATATTTCGTAAAACTTTAAATCAGTGTGTACTTAAAGAATTATCCAAGGCTTGCTGCATTTACGTGGTGATTCTAGAATATAACCGAATGTGAACTCTCAATTAGATTTTGAGGCTGGAAGCAAAAATGCTCAGTTCAGTCTCCAGTGTGCTACTTGCACTCCTTTTTAAATGACTACTCTGATACTGATGATTCACAAGCTCTTAAAAGTGATAAAAGAGTTACGCAGTAAAAATGTTTTCTCTCTGGGTCAGTGACGAATCCCAGGCTGGCCTTATTTTACCTGAGTGGCCTTATTTCATCTCTGTAGCCTCATTTTACCTGCGTACTCGTTTTTATTACTCACCATCCTCCAGCATCTCTACAGTAACAGGCAGGGATGGGCGGCTGGCACCCATGGGAGAGTAAGCCACCACAAAGAACGTGTAGGCAGTATGAGGGAGAAGCTCTTTGACGAGATACTCTGTGGTGTCATTGTTCATCGCAAATTGATACTCCACATTATCGGAGCCTGAAAAGGGATGACAATATTCAAATCAATTACTTTTTCTTTTTTTTCCCCCCTGAAATATGGACACACTTACCATATGTCTGCACACACACACACAGACTAATAAAAAGAACACACCTGCAGCGCGTTGGCAGTGCACAGAGTAGCCGATGATTTGGTCCGAGTTGTACTCAGGTTTCTCCCACGTGAGCAGGGCAGTTGTGCTGGAGTACGGTGTAGCAGACAGGTGGCGAGGAGGGCTGGGCAGACCCTCCCTCACAATGACCGTCAGCTTGGCAGTGGCACAGGCCGTGCCAAGTCCATTGTCTGCTATGCACTGGTAGTAGCCCGCATCCTCCAGAGCCAGCTGGTTGATGAGCAGGACTCCAGGGTTTTGGGTCTTCACTCGTCTGTATGACTTGATCGGCTGGCCATTCTTCAGCCAGTGCAACACTGGAGGAGGCTCCCCAGAGCTGTTGCACAGAAACCGAGCTGTGTTTCCCCGAGAGAGCGACACCGTCTCTGGGGGCTGAAGAATCACTGGAGGGGCTGTTGGGAGTTGGAAGCAAAAGTTTGAGTTGCGCAACATGAAATTAAAGGGATACTGAAAATATTTTGTGTGAGACGGATTATACAAAATAAGTAGGTCAAAACTGAGGTAAAAACACATCCTGACTTTCAGTTTTATCTTGCACTTCCCTTTATTCAACACAATACAATCTTCCTTTCGATCTTACTAGCCTGGTAAATGCCATATCTCACAAAGTTCACACCTGCCAGTTTTTAACAAAGAGTACGTGTTAAATGTTTCCAGCTCAAATTAAGATAACTCAAGGAATGTCACGTGAAGCCCCAGCAGAGACGCAGAAGACATTAAAAAACTGCTTTCTCAAACTAAGTAGATCTGACTTATGAAGTGACTTTAATACGAAGAATTGTTTCTTTAAATAAAAAAATATTGTATTTTTAAGCCTGAATCATTTCCAGAAGGTAGAACGTAACAAGTTCAGTATCTTAAGTTCTGCATTTTTCTCTGTCAAGTTGCCATCTTGTCATAAAATCAGAATCATCAGTTTAGCATTTTCGTACATATGTGCCACAGAGAATGATCGGATGTTCACTGCTTAATTGTACCAATTTGTCAACCAACACATTAGCAGAGGGATGATAGGAAGCCAAAGTCATGAGAGGCAGATGCAAAAGGACTCAACAAGTAATGTTCCAGTTAATCATTAGCTTTTTAACCCCAAAGTGACATTCAGCTCTGGATTTATTACAGACAAATGGCTCATTGCGTTATAAAATAATCTAACTTCTATGTATAGATGGGAGTAACCTGCAGGACATAACACATTTACTCACACAAATTCCATTACATTAGATTTGACAGAAACTACTCTCAATTAAACAGCTCTAACAAATGTCTAACTTGTCATTAGATACCAAACATTACACGACTCTCACCAGGCACATGCAGCTCCGCGGCAGCAATGACAAACTCTCTGGTCTTGGGCTTGTTGGCCCGGCAGACGTAGACGCCGGCGTGGTGACGCCTCGTGTCCCTAATCACCAGGTTTGTTGCGAGGACAACCACATCAGTGGAAATGGGCTTTCCGTCTGATCAAAGCAGAAAGCAATGGAGGACATCAGACGACGGCCCCACATCACAGAGATGGGAAAAAAAAAAAAAAGGAGACTGGCCTTGAGAAAAGTGGAGATCATTTCTCAGGCTTTCAGATGCCTGAGCAACAGCACAAAGGAGAGAGAAAGCACTTGAAACAGCAGGGGATTTGACCTGTAATCACACAGACTGACCAACAGGTGGCTCTGTGACTTTTCAGTCTGAGTTCACTGAGGCGTCTGCATTGGCACACTCCTAAGCTGTGTGTGAAATCATTCACCATTCACTATATAGACCCCTATTTAGTTTGTCCGCCATTTTGAGGAGTGAGTATTTTCCACAGAAAATCTTCATCACCCCCAAATCTCACTAAACAAACATGCAGCGAAACCACGGGCAAGAGATGTTAAGTAATCAAGCACCAATTACCGCTTTGCAGTTGTCATGACCTGAATAGTTGAGTGCAGTTTTCTTGCAAAGAATTCCCTGCATAGCGAAAGGTTATGTGTGAATGAGTGCATCATTTCAAAAGCAGTAACTACACTCCAAAAAACTGCAGAGAGGTTGCCAAATCACAGGGTGAGAAACAACTTCCACATGACATAATTTCCACCAAGATTTCACAAGTGTGTGTGTGGGCGTGTGCGCGCGTGTTTGCGTGTCAGAGCTGTGGAGGTGCGAATGAATCGATGCGTCAAATAATCTTACGTAAAGTGCAGCCCAAAAACACAATAGAACAGCTGAGAAGAGACAGCGACTGTCAGTGAAACAGCTACAGGTACCGCAAATCCGATCCTGACGCGCTGATGTTTGTTCTTTGTGTGTGAGAGGCAGATAGGAAGAGAGAGACACAGATAATGAAAATGTGACAGATGCAATATAAGAGGAAAACAAATAGGCTGGGAAGCAAAGAGAGAAAAAAAAAAAAAGCAAGGAAGAACATTTGTGGTATTACCTTGTCTGCTCCAGGATACCAGTGGTTTTGGCTGGCCTTGTGCCATGCACTCCATCACGGCGGGATGGCCGAGCACAACTGTGGCATTCTGAGGTGGCGCTACGATCACAACTGTGTTCAGGGCTTCAGCGGAGCCTATCGCAACAAAAGAAGTATATGCTTTGGTGTTTTGATCAGGAAAAAATTAGGCAAGTCGGTGCTGAACCCGCTGACTGAATGAGCCGTGCTACCATCCAGATCCTGGGTTTCAGATTGCAGAGCTTTGCAGATTTTGCAGCAATCTAAATACTTTATTATTCAACAATGAAGTGAAACAAAAGGGTAGTTCAAAAATAATTTAAAGAAAAAAAAAAAAGAGGAAACATTGATTTTGGACACTAGTTGCACAATCACAGCAAAAACTATCCTGTTGCAGACCGGCAGTTAGCATCTCATGCAAAGACTTCAAATGCTAATTGTCACGTACTGCAAAAACCCTGCACTGTATCCTATTTGCAACTTAGCTGGAGGAAAGAACAGGATTTATAAAGCTTTGGAGAATGTCTTCAAAGGAACTGTCTGTGACTCATGAGGTAGATGACTTTAACACCAATACAGGCCCTGTAGCTATAGTACTTCATGGAATCTGGCTTAGGCTCAATAAACTATGACTTAATGGTGGCTGTGGACATGATCCTTCATTTACAGACAACAGACATAATGTGCAAAACCAGAGATGAACCATAAACCAAATGGCTGACTGAGGGGGAAATGGTTAAACAGAGAAAGGAGGTGATGCTTCTAAAACATAATGACCAGGAGGAGAAAAAAAAAAAGAGAACACACAAAGAAAAAATGCTTCTGTGAGCGGAAAAAAAAAAGGTAAACCATTAAGTCAGTTAATAGAACGGCCTCAGTGATTGAACTGAGGAACACCTCTCCTCTTCAGTGACAAAGCAGTTATTCAAAGTGTATTGTTTATGAGTTGAAGGGACGCTCATTTCAGGAGTGTATCAGTCCCCATGGTACAGCTGGTGTGAGTGGGCCTTACTTCCCTGCAATTCTGCTCAGCCCACAGCCGCTCATAATGCTAATGATCTCAGGAAAGAGGCCTGGCATTCTGTAAACACATTATAAATTAATCATTGAGATTACATACAGCAAACCTTGGTTATGCATAAGCTTTTAAGTGGGTCAGTCTGCCTTTGCCAGGACTGCACTGCAGGGTGCGCCTTTATAAGGGCCTTGTGTGCAGTGTAAAGCAAAAAAAAATAAGAAAGCGGGTGAAGTAAAAGAAAAAAAATGCAAGCGATTGTAGATTTGAAAGAGGCCGAATGTTTCACATTTTCTATTTTCTACCTCCTCTGAAGTTAAATATGTGATTTGATGACTTTGAGATCAACCTGTCAAAGCTTGGCTGTGGGTGTTGAGGTATTCTATTCATAGAAGTGAAAGCAAGTGAAGTGATGGCATTAGATCTGACGCCTGCTTCATGCAGTGACTCTTAATAGAGTCTTAAGTAGTGTCCTTCTTGAGTTGCATGACAGCAGCAAGGCCACTGGGGGAAACATATTTTTCTTGTTTTCGCTGCAAGTGTGAACATTCTATCTATCTATCTATCTATCTATCTATCTATCTATCTATCTATCTATCTATCTATCTATCTATCTATCTATCTATCTATCTATCTATCNTCTATCTATCTATCTATCTATCTATCTATCTATCTATCTATCTATCTATCTATCTATCTATCTATCTATCTATCTATCTATCTATCTATCTAAAAGACTAACATAAAAATAATAGGCTCTAGACTTGAAATGTTGCTGCAACAACCTTGTGAAAGTGAATGTTCTGTATCTAATCCACTTGCTTTGGCCTTTGTCTGTTTCTCCTCGTCTTTCTTTTTGTTTTTCCCTTTAAAAGAAACACTGGCTGTGACTAAAAAGGAACACAAAGGTTTCCACAGAGCAGCCAATTAAAGTTGACTGGTCTCTAGCTAGCTAGTGACAGAGGCAGATAATACAGCACGGCTTTAAAGTGGGACTCCTAATGGCAGAATCACACCTCATGATGCTCGTCACTGACTCACTGCACCATGTAATCCACTAACGCAAGTATTTTGCAGTCATCGTGGGACTCTGAATAAAGACGGAGAGGTTTATGCTGATAGTAGAAAACTCAAGGCAGTATATTGAAGTATATGTTCATTCTTCTTTAAACAGCATCACTTATTGAATTGAATTTTTAGCACAGTGGTACATTATTTAGAAAAAAATATAGAAATTGTGTTTATTGAATAGCGTAATTTAGATGTGATTACTTATCTGTGGTATCAAGAAATGTAGTGATTTCTATCATAATACATTGAGGTAAATTATTTAAACCAATTAATCCGTTTTCCCCACAGTTCAGCAGCAACTTATGAGAATTGCATAACAAGATTTTTTATACTCGTATTTAGTCAGTGAGATCCATCCCTGAATCATTTGCATTTCTCTTACAGAGCAGGGAAAATAAGCTTTTATCAGTGACTGACAAGATGAACAAAACATCGCGCCAGACACGTATGGCAGAGTACATTAAAAGTGTCAGCCCAATGTCAGCAGCTATATAGAAGGTGACTATAGTGAGTGAATACTCAGAGAAGAGAAGTTTCCTGACACTGTATGTACGGCAAATTAATTCTGAAGGACAGGCAAAGCAAATATACAGCAATTTAATACACAACGTAAGCTTAAAGTGCTTTACATAATGGGCATGCTTTTAATAAGACAACCTAAGTATCAGACATCGATTCAAACCAGCCATTTTTTCTATGAACCCATAAACAGTGATTTGAATTAAAAAAATATTCGACACTGTGATAAACATCACTCCATTTCAAAACATGTTTTTATCTGCTGCCTAACTTAGAAGCAATTTAATATTCAAACGTTCTGCTCTCACATTTCCAGCTACCGAAATCAGATGAATTACATAAATGATCAACACGATGATCAAGTGATTCTGTTTGTTTCTTATAGATGCCGCACATCATGTTCATTCCTTTCGGGTTATATTATATTATTTTATTGTAGGAATTTAGACATAGATTGGTGAGGTGAAGTAATACAGACTATAATACTGAATAATAAGAGTAAAAAATACATTTATAAATATATTCTCAGCAAGAACACGTCCAATTCACTTTATTATAAACGTAGTGGTGGTTGGAAGTTTGTGAACTCTTCACAACTTCCAATATTTCTGCATAAATATGACATCAAACACCATCAAATTTCTGTATAAGTACAAAAGGTAGATAAAGAGAACTCAATTAAACTCATGAGGCAAAAAACACTAGAATTTTTTTACTGAGCAAAATTATCCAATAATACGTTTTCAATGAGTGGAAAAGCGATGTGCACATCTAGAACTAGTAGTTAATTTGAAAGGTAAAATTAGAATCAAGTGTTTTCAGTCAGTGGGTTGACAATCAGGCATGAGTGGAAACTTCACTTTATTTAAAGAACAAGGGTTTACTAAGGTCAGGCATTCGCTTGATTCCTGAGGACCTCATAAACGTAGTTGTTGATGTTCATCAGAGCCGAAAAGGTTACAAAACCACATCTTAACAGTTTCACCAATCTACAGTAGGACAATCTGTGTGCAAATAAAGTATATTCAAGACGGTTGCTACTCGACCCAGGAATGGTTGACCAACAAAGATCACTCCAAGAAAAAGGTGTGTGATAGTCTGTGGTCAACAAGGAACCAAGGTTGATGCTTAGGTTTGTGAATCTATCATCAGGAGACATTCATCAGCAACGGTGCACGTGGCAGGATTGCAAAGAAAAAGCTGTCGCTCTCTAAAAAGAACATTGCTGCCTATCTGCTGTTTGCAGACAAATACGTGGAAATGCCAGATAGCTATTAGAAAAAAAAGAATAGTTAAAGGATGAGTGTTACATTTGGAGAAAGACAAAGCAGTACACTCCAGCATAAGGGTCTTGTCCTGTGTTTGAAACACGGTGGTGGTAGCATCATGATTTGAACTTGTTTAGCTGCATCTGGTCCAGGATGAATCGTCAGCATTGATAGAAACATGGATTCTGAATTTTACCAGCTATTCTAAAGAAAATGTCAGGACATCAGTGAATAGTCAATAGAGCCCCGCAGAAAGATGAAAACACCTCTAAGTCGCTCTATCACAGACTGATTACAGAGCAGTAAAATTAATATGATTACATTAATGCCACGAGCAAATATGTAAAAGTGGATCATTTTCTGACATTAATAAATTAAGTATCATATATTTGTCTCATTTGCTTAATTGGGTTCTCTTTATATCCAATCACAACTTGTGTGAAAATCTGTTGACCGCATTTATGCAGACATTTCTAAAGGATTCACAAACTTTCAAGCACCGCTGCATATATAATGCATTCAATTATAATGTATCTTTAAAGCCCATGCCACTCAAACGTGCTTCACTTGGGTGTCTGACCTTCACTGAGCAGAATGATGTAGGTGCGGTTTGACACTAGAAGGCTGTTTTGTAATTCATCTGCTGAAGGTGGAAAGTTTCTCTGCGTTCACCTTGAGACGTGCACCATCGTGATTTCGTGACATCACATAAAATACAGGAGTCAATCACGGCTCGGTGTGCATATACAACTTACAAACGCATTGAATTATGTCTCGTAGGTACAATTTTCAACAGAACAGTTTCTGGATTTTAAAAGTAAAGGACATGGAGTAGATTTTATGTGGAAAAACTGTATGTGAAGGAATTATTTAAAGCTTAAAACTTGCCTGGAAGGAATCTTTAAGTGTTATAGCAACCTTTTACTTTGATGGTAATGTTTAGTTTGGAAATAATAATGTTTAAAATTTGAAATAAACATGATTAATATAATTATAAACCCACACAGACTACACAAGAAAATGGGTAGATGTATGTTAAGCATATTGTCCTAAAACTCACATTAGAGACGGGGCTGCCAGCTCCCAGAGGTGCCTGCCTGCATATTCAAACACAATAAAGAACCACAAGAGACCTCACCTGTGGAGACAGTGAGCCTGGCTTCATGACTGATGTCCTTTCTGGCAGAATTGGACGCGACACAGCGGTAGACGCCCTCATCCTCCTTGGTCACCTCCAGAATCTGGAGCACCCCGTTAGGAAGGGAAATGAACCTGTTATAGACAAGGCAGTAACAGAGGAGAGGTAGCAGAGGGAGAAAAGATTACGAAGGAGAATGAGCAACAGAAAAAAAATGGCTTAGTGCCCTGCAGCATGAAGTATCCAGCTGATCGACTCTGCAGGGATCCTGTGGGGTCCTCACACGGCATCCGTCTTTATTCAGGAGAGTGACTTTTTGTGTACAGTCACTACAAAGCATCCTTCTTCATACATGTCAAAGTTGTTTTCTTGGCAAAGGCAAGACCTTGAGATTCACACAATCCCCAAAATGCAGTATGCAAAAGCAGTGACACATTTGTGTGTATTTTTTCCCATACAAGGTAAATTTGTATTGTTGACGTTATCATGTGTGCTCTAATCGTACATATCACCACTTCTCCCTCTGCTGCAGAGGTCACATTTCATACATATTACTCCTGGTCTGCAAGCCAGACCCCCAGGGCCCGGCAATGTAATGCCATCCCACCTCTTATCACTTTTATCATGACCTATTAATCCAACCAAAATGTGGTTAAGGGGGAAAAGAAGTGGAGCGAATGTGAATAAAAAAAAGAGAAAGAGAGGGATTATAAATGCAGACAGTAGATAGGGAAAAAACAAAGAATAAAAAGAGATAATGAGAGGACGACGGAAAGCAGTGAATGAAGAGAAAACGGAGATAGAAGCGTAACAGAAATAGAAGCGGATCGGGGATAATAGCAAACAGAAAGAGCAAGAGATGGCAGAGGCTTTAATAGAGAGAAAAAGGCACATTAAAGCAGGAGAGAAGGGAGAGAAAGAGAATCGCCAGTGATATATCAGCCATCCTTTGGCTGATTTTTGCGAGAGGCCATTAACGGCGCCTGAGGTGGGAGAACCACATCCCACCAATAAGACCTTATAAGCAGCAAGCTGTTTGCAGGTCATGCGGGGCTACAGCAGCCATTAACACTTAGCCCGGTGCAATAAGGCCGGAAACATATTCCAGGGCCAGTAGAGCCACAGTGAAATGTCAATATTGTTAAGTGGCCCAGTAAATGAGAATATTTGTGAGAGAGAACTGACAGAGAGAGACCTGTCGAGGATGTGGCCACAGGCGAATACTTTGAAATGTGTTTTTCTCTCCGTGTTGTTTGTTTTAAACTCAAGGTGACTCTTCAGTGCTTTTCTTATAGTGACTGAAATCCTGAAATTCTACTTTGAACATAGTTCTGCTCTTAGACTTTTATCTAATCCAAACCAAGCCGGCACAATTACCGTAAGGTTACACAACAAAGTAGAAGTCCTTGGCCCATTTTGATGCTTGTAGTTTTTAAACATGGACTACTATTGACCCTTTATGACGAACAAACAACTTCTTCTTCTACTAACAACAGCATTAGGGGAATTTATATTTTAAAAAAAAGACTGGTCACATTTTCACCTTAAACATATGAAGCATACGAACCAAAATGCACATTTTTTGTATTGAACAACAAAGGACGGAGCTGAATGGGATTCTCCAGATGAACAGATAGCTCCATACTGTTGTTATCAGATGAACTGGAGGACTTCAACAGTGCTACCGGTTATGATAAACTGAAACTTTCCAATTTAAATCCAGATCAGACTCTATATATACTACAGTGTTTTATATTGCATTCACTTCGGTGCACTTGTACTAAATCCACTGTAAACTATCAGCAAAACTAAAGCATGTACACATTGCTACATTGCTCATTCATCAATACACTTTACAAGAGTATTTAAGATACAGAGAGAAGACAAAGGATCACAACAAAACACAGTGGGGTTACCTTGTCTCCTCAGGCACAGCCTCTTTGTCCCTTTCCCAGGTAATAACAGGTGTGGGTACTCCATCAATCTGACACTCAAAGCGGGCAACTCCCCCGGTGGGCACAGTTTGGGGTGATGGCTCCTGATGGAACTTAGACAGACCTGGGGACCCAGAAATAATAAAGACAAACGGGTTATTTGTCAAAGCAGAATGGGTGATATGCTGGTGGATGGACACATACGATGACCCATATCTAAACTACTGCTTGTGCAATTAACCTTTCTTTAATGATCTGACATTGGTACGTCCACCTCTGGTAGGACAAGCAGGAGACAGTTTGTTTGATGGCAGTCACACCTGACGTAACAGACTGTTCAGTTATTTTGAAGCCATAAGCTCCACAGTTCCCTTTCCATTAGACTTCACATGCACTACATTAAACATACCAAGTAGACCTAATTACATGTGTTGCAAAATCATTGTGGTTGAGGCAAAAGGGGGTCTGAACGCTAATTGCCGGCTCAAGCCTTAACACTAAACAAACAGAAACGACCCTACCAATTACCCCACTCACACGGTTTGTTTCAAGAGCCTAATTAATATGTTAGTTTTTTTTTAAATTTTTTATTTTGTTGACTTTAAAGAGCAGCTCGGGTGAGTCCAGAATCATATGCAAATGACACTTCTGCAATCTGTATTTCACAGACTTCAGGTTTTTGTACTGATGCTATTTTAGGGCTTTTAAAGGTGCCGTTTTAATTTTTTGTAATTTAATTAAAGACTCATTCACACCATTTAAATACCCTTGAATGTCCTGATTAGGAGAAATTTGGGGATTTAATCAGGCTTGGCTCGATTATTTCTCTCTCCAGGTCGACTCTTGGCAGGTCTCCAATTTTCACAGCCTCCAAACATTCACACACAAGGGAAAGCTTCCTTCTGTAGGTAATGCTGAGCACCAGGGGGCAGCAGGGAGTCCCGTCTGAGGGCCTCTGACCTCTGACCCCAACAGGCTGTTGGAAGAGAGAACAAAACAGGCTGGCTGTCCCAGCCACTTTGCCTGTAGCCCTGACTGAGAAGTAGAGAGTGGGGGTGGATCAAAGGAGAGAGCAGAGAAAGAAGACGGAGAAGGCAACCAAAGGCAGGAAAAAAGCAGGAACATAACAGAGAACAAGGAAACTTCAGATCCCAAATGACTTAACCGGGCTAGAAAATGAAAAGAGTACGGAGCTACTTCAGCCAAATTCTAGATTGTAAAACATTTTAGACTAAAGTTAATTGTACTTAAGTTTAAACAAGTCTCCAGGATGGCCTTCTTTCACCTGCACAAAGTTATGCTTGAAAACTATTCCATGCATTTGTTACCTCTAGGCTGGGCTATTGTTCTGCCCCAATAACTATGACAAGCCTCCTGTTGGTCCAAAACGCTGCAGCCAGAGTGCTGACAGAAATAAGCAAGAGAAATCTTACTTCTCCCACATTAGCCTCTCTGCATCCAGAATCCAGAACAGAGTTTAAGATCCTTCTCCTCACATGCAAAGTTCCTAATGATCACGTCCCATCACGGTGTCCCATTATCCCAAAAGAACACTTTGTTCTCTGAGTAATGGCCCATTTGTGGTTCCTTGAGTTTCCAAAAGCGGAATGGGCAGCAGAGCCTTCAGCTATCAGGCTCCACTCCAGTGGAACCAGCTCCCTGTTTGGGTCAGGAATTAGAACTCAGGTGACCATGCATCATGTCTTAATTATGCTGCCATATGCCTCCTCTGCTGGAGGACCTCCCATGATGCACTGAGCAGCACCTCTTCTTCCCTCTCCTCTATTTCACTCTCAATGCATTTATATGCCACTATTGCATGTCATTAACTTTATGTCTTCCCTCTGTCATAGTTTGTGCTTTGTCCTCTCTGTCCTCTCTCTCCCTGCACCTTCCTGCAGGTGTCCTTGGCTCCAGAGCTGCATGTTTCTCATCTGCTGTTACTGGATATTATTTGTTGTTTCTTGCTCGTCTTTTCTCTCCACACTCTCCCCTCACCAAGGCCTATTGAGGCAGATGTTTTTGCCACCCTGAGTCTGTTCTGCTGAAGGTTTCTTCCTGTTAAAAGGGAGTTTTTTTCTCCCCACTGTCACCAGGTGCTTTGGTTTCTCTCTCTAAAATATTGTAAGGTCTTGACCAGACTATGCGACTTAACACTATGTCTATAACATGGATTTTTTTTTACTGAATTCAACTAACACCACACAGTTTTTATGTGAAGTGAAATGTAACAAAATTCTAAATTAAATAATGCACCCAGCTGCCAATCAGTCCTCCTCTCTCCTCTCTTTCTCCACGTGGACATAATCACACAACTGATTCAGACCACATACGTGCAGCCTGAAAATGTCAATGTTTTCCAGCAGTGCTAAACACATAAATCCATCCATCCATCCATCCATCCATTAACTATACACCGCTTAATCCTCACTAGGGTCGCGGGGGGGCTGGAGCCTATCCCAGCCAACTTAGGGCGAAGAAAGGGGACACCCTGGACAGGTCACTAGTCTATCACAGGGCCACACTTAGAGACAGACAACCACATTCACACCTACGGACAATTTAGAATCACCAATTAACCTCAACATGTTTTTGGACTGTGTGGGAGGAAGCCGGAGAACCTGGAGAGAACCCACGCTGCACGGGGAGAACATGCAAACTCCACACAGAAAGATTCCGGTGCCCCCACCGGGACGTGAACCAGCAGCCTTCTTTCTGCGAGGCAACAGTGCTACTAACCCCACATAAATCCTCCTTTATTAAAAATTTACAAATGTGTCTGTAGTTTTCTATAATGTTCTGAAGCTGCATATCCAACACTTACACCTACTTTGTTCTGTGTGCATTTCAAAAACACTCTCTTGAACAACCCTCCAATCTATTTTTAACACAATTAGTTCAGTCACTTTTCACCAAAGTAGCCAAATGCAACGCTACAAATAATTTCCAGGAGGGACTGCCTTGGTATATTTAAATAATATTGCATCTCCACTATCTTGCTGATTTTGACATTGCATAAAAAGAAGCTATATGTGAGAATAACCTCACGCTCACACCAAAATGCTGGAAAAAGTGAAATTGTGACCTGATGAATGGCATCAGTTGAAAGGTTCCGTTCAGATTTTTTTTTTTTCTGAAGTAAATGAATGTATGTACCCAACTGCATGGTGTTTCATTCAAACGTTATTGAGAAGTTAAACTCAAAACGACAAATGTCAGCTTCATAATGGTAATGGAGCAAAGTCAGGAGATCCCTAGAGTCATTAAATCATCTGGTAATATTGAATGGCTATACACAGCTTTCAGATGAGTGCGTGCATGGGTGTATTAGTGAAAACCTTTGCTGCTTGATAAAATTCAAGGAATCTCAAAAGTTGTCAGAATTCCTCCTCTGGGCACCAGATGTATCAAATTTTGTGGGACCTGCCTAAACAAAACCTGTCACAACAATTCAGAAAAATAAAACTAGTATTAATCTGCTGGTGTCACGCGAGATAAACTCAAGGAAGTGACCAAAGTCAATAGGCTTAATGAATGTCTGTACAAACTGTCCAGTACATCCACTCGACAGTGGGCAAGACATTTCAGTCAGGATCAAAGTGAATCACAGAGAAGCATTCAGCTGCCACACAGACTGACATTTCCATCCATTGATCCATGCCACAGAATGGCCACGAAGCTGTATAAGATTGGAGTCGCACTGGGATGCCAATAGAATTTAAACAATGACAACTATGAAAGGATGTTCCAAGTGGAGAGCCTGGTGTCAGCACCTAAGTCTGCCTCTGCTTTGACATAAAACTAACAAGAAGAGCCCTTTTCAGAGGCGGATGCTTCAAATATGCAGCCAATCTCAAGACTGCCTCAAGATTTCCATAACTCGAGCCTCGAGCTTTTGCTCCAAACCACTGTAAGCTGGAGGAGACTCTCCAAGAACACCCTAACCTCGATCACACCAACTGTTAGTTATGGCAACAGACTGGCCATCTGTGTTTTCCTGCTCGCGCCGAGGGAACAAAGTTTCTCAATGAGCACACAGAGGCTGACACATACATGCTCGGTCATAGTAGCAGCAAACATTTATTTCATTTCAGGAAAAAAAAAAAAAACTTGTGCTGACTGTTGCGTAGCGAGTTTTACAGGAGCCGTTGATGATTAACCCCTGCCACTTCCAGCCATTACACAGCATGATACCCTCATGTAAACACACGACCTGTAACACTGCCAGACTGCCTGACAGGGTGCCAGGCTCCCTCAGTGTGTGTGTGAGCGTGTGTGCACGAGTGTAAATCTGTGAGTGCATGTGTACCAAGTTACTTGTACCTCAGTGTTTACTCTAGTGTGTGCCTCGATGCCTGAACACGGACTGCTTGTGATTACATTGCTGGATCACTGTGTGCATCTGTGTCCACTAGTGTGTGTGTGTGTGTGTGTGTGTGCACTGGGAGGATGTCTGCATGTGAGTGGTGAATAACAGCTGATAAGCGAGAGTGCACATGAGCAGACGTTAATGCAAAGGGGGGGCGGCGCGCGTTCAGGGAAAGACACTTTACCCATGCTGTGATGGAACAATGGCAACTGGCTGGGCTTCCACCTCCGCTCTATCAAAGCATAATCATATTAGTCTTTTCCCAGGACTCTGTGAGTGTCCCCGGGCCTGTGATGAAATTCCATGGCAGATCCATCCGGCACCATGCAGATCGCGCTCTCAGATGTTGCAAAATCGACACTGCGCTGCCCGGGCTTGTGATGATACACTGGGCAATTTTTCATTGCAACACTCCCAGCTAAAGGTGGCACACCAAGCCACAGGGTCAAAATTGTTTCCTAGCAACACGGTCTTTATATGTAAGGAGCATTTTCAGGAAGCTCCTTGGGCACTTCTTGTATGTAAACTTTAGCTCTTCAATGTGCAACATGGAAAGTCTCCATCTTGTTTTTTTTGTTTTTCTTTGCTCCCTCTTCTATTTTATTCAGCGCTTCTCCCTTTCCCTCCTGCCCTTGACTTTACCCCGACTCTTTCCCTGTCTTTGTCTGTCCCTCTATCTATGCCTCACTCTTTGGCCCCACAGCTATCAGATTGCAGCGTTTTTCCCCTCCCCTTGTGCAAGCAGATAATTTCACCCGTGACCTCTCTGCTACCCAGTTTTCAGGCTGAGCAACACTGTGGAAACTCATCAAGCATGCCCCCAGCCTCGACTGATACATGTAATAGCTACTGAAAAATACGTGCAATTCCATCAGTTTAGACTTGCACGTATGAATGCCCTTCAACACTGACAAAAGGAAGCCATTTATGATAATTCTGCAATGCCTTTTCACGAACTAAAAAGGATTCAGCGAGGAAATTTTCCTATAATGTTAGATGTATTTAAATTGGCACTTCTTATCTTGAAATTCTCCTCACTGTCTTCAGATCTCTTTATTGGCGTGGGGCGTAAAGAGTTGTAAATCGTGAAGAGAAAGAATACATTGTTTGTATGCATTATTATTATTATTACGCTGCCTCGAGATAAGAACTTACAGCAATCATGTGAGGCAGAAGAAATGAACACCAAACATTAACGGAAAATATTCAGTCTCTAAAGCTTGAAATGCAAAATGTAAAGTGGCACAGTTGGAAGAGAGTGTACACTTTCCATGGTTTATGACATCAGCTGTTTGATTGAAATGCTTTGCGAAAGCTTGTAGTAGTTAGGAAATATTGACATTCACCTCAGCAGTCTCATAATGAGAAAGGTTAATTAGTCTAATTAACATTAAAAGCTGTTTTTTTTTTTTAACAATCATCCTCGTTTACCCGTGAATGTATTTGGAAAAATGTAATGTGCACTCTGGAATAGAAGAGCGTGTTAGACGCTGGCAGACGGTCGACCAATTTAACATTTTTTTAAATCTGTATTTAAAGAGAGAGAGAAAGTGTGTTACGCCGTCTCTCTGCCTCTCCGACACATGCACATGGTTCTAGACGAGGCCACATGCATCATATATTGCGACAGGGAAACTAGAGCAGGTGGCTTTCGTAATGTGTTTTCACAGATGTGATCTCTGCTACGTTCCCTCTTCAGTCTCGTTGCTGCCAGTGAAGACACATTAGGAAATGAGAATGTCCGCTCAATGTCAATGTTGAAGCAGTTCGGCTTCGGACTCCTTCACACTGGTCACAGCTATCTCATAGCCTCCCGCTACTGATGTAATTCAAAAAAAAAAAAAAAACTGCACACACATACATGCACCTATACACACACATACACGCAAACTGAAGGTCATTCTTAATGGTCTCAGAAGCCTTTCCTTTTCACCATCACCGCAAACTCTCTTCAGCCTCTTCCGCCTTCCCACCATTCATTCAACATCCCCCCTCCCTACCCTTTAGTCCGTATTGTCCCTCAAACAAGAGATCCTCATAAATAGGCATGTGACAGCTGACAAAAGAAGGGGCATCCGCAGAGGATACTGTCTCATTTTACACAAAGCTAATGACTAAATAAAGACTACCACTTAGGAGTGTGAGAGAAAAGAGGCCTCCTCGGAGGGGCGATTAAGAAACTACAGCCTGTCCTCTCATCCCTCATACACCCATCCTCCTGTTCATTTTTTCATTTCCACCCCATTCCCCCTCCTTTACTCTGTGTTGTTTAAAAGTGGACCCGATCCCAGGATACTTGTTGGGTCCTGTTTGAGGCAGAACAAGTTCATCTCCGTATGTAAGAAAATTCCCCCCAACAAACCTGACTTATCACATTGCTGTGGAAGTGAATGCTTTAAATGGAAGAATATATCCAACCAGTGTTCTTAACCTCCACACACACCTGCATGTTTAATGTGGTAAGGTTTCTGAAAATAAAGATAGTCATAATTGTGTTGAAATGATAAATAAATACTTAGATTTTATATAATTATTAGTCAAATATGCAGCTGACTAATTTAGCTTAGCATAACGTAGCATTATGGAAACAGAACGTAACACTGAAGTTGACCCGGTATCTAATCTGATTATCCCAAAAACTAAATTGTATAAATGATCATTTCTTATTTAGTACATCATTTGTACGTACTGTAAATAAAAAACAGTGATATCAGTTTTCTCAATACAAAATCAACTTGAGTATTTCCCAAAAAAGACTGTTTGCTTTAATCGAACGTTCAGCTTCATTTTTGTATCTTCACACGTTTGCACTGCAACTATAGATTATTGTTATTGATAAAACAGCAGTAGTTTTTTTGCCTCTTTGCTTTTAATTGTTTGGTTTATTCAATACCAGGGGAAAAAAGTGAATAATATCAAATTTAGTGGCATTAAAGCTCTCACAAGAAGATATCAACTCCCATCATAGAAAACTGATTTAAAATTTCAATTTAAGAAGCTGGAATCTGAAAATTATACGTAAATAATAAATCCAAATAAAATAACTTTCAGGTAACGACTGATCAGTTATTAGACTATTCATGTAGTCTTTTTACTTGTTTCTTTTTCCAAAGCATTTCTGTCAATAAGAAAAGTTGAACTATTCACTGACTTTCAACAGAACTAACAAAAAATTAAACACTGTTTTTAGGGACAACTGTGAGCCGACAGCCCGCCTAACATGCACTCGACTGTAGCCACCAAAACAAACCGCAGTGTTCTGGGTGTTGCTGGACACCTACTTGCTAGGAGCACATTTACAGTCCGGCTGGTCAGTGCTCCGAGGGCGCTGGCACTCACACAGCTGTATCCGCCCTCCACGCCCAGGGCAGGCTGGCCTTCCTCAGAGGTGGGCAGCAGCAGGAGGGACCCGTTGACCAAATACTGCAGGTAGTCGCCCCCCTCCAGAGGCAGCGGCTGGCCATCCTTTTGCCAGGTGACATTGAAAGGTGCGTCGCTGGCCCCCAGGTTGCAGTCCAGCAAGAGGGGCAAACCCGGCTCCAACACTACATGGCTGGGCCCAGCACCACAGCTCAGCTCCACCGAAACAGGCTTTTCTGTGATAGAACAAAAAGAGAGAAGTTGGTAAACTGAGCTCTGTACCCACAAGGCTGAGCTGTCTCCCTGTGTTTTTTGCTGCAACCCTCTGCAGCAACCTCTTACTACTCTGTGAACATGGTGCAACTATGAAATAAATACTGCACCTTCTCCCCTCAGTGATCTGAGCATTGTTGCCTTCGTGTGTGTGTGTGTGTCATTTGTCATATTTGCTATTCTTCGTATACTTTATCAGTTTCGGCCAATTTGTCATTTCACAGCATAACATCAATAGCGTTGGCAGCACAGATGGATGGGGGCAGTGCATTCCAGAGGTAGGGTGTTTTGGGGACAGAGAGGAGGCCAGAGGAGGAGGAGGAGGAGGAGGAGGAGGAGCTCTGCAAATGAAATGGGCGCAGAGGCATGAAGGGATTTGTATGTCAGCAGCAGGACATTAAAGTCAGCGAGCGAGGGGAAGTCCTGGAGTGAGAGACTGATGAGCTGGTGTGAGGTGAGCAGCAGAATGCTCAATAAACTACAGTCAGGGGAGCCGTCATTGTTCAATGATAGCAGTTGAACGATGCCAAATTTTTACTCGCGGCTTATTTTCAATGATTCAATGTAACATGTTCAATTATTAATGAATGAAAGTTGCAGGTAATTGTGACTGTAAACGAATGCACTTACTGCGTTGAGAACATTAGGCTGCATTCGTCCTTCTGCTGGTTTACTTTACTGCCCCTCTTTATTTTGCTGTATCTCACCGACACATTTTGTCACTGTTGGTACATTTCGCTCGTCTATTTTGCGAAGTTGGATTGTAAAGCAGTTTCAATGACTAACAACACGGAGACAGAAGAGAAGAAAAATAGCAGAGGTCTTAAGAGAAACGAGAATTGATGAAATCCGAAGAGGGGGAGATCAATAGAGAATCAGGTAGAAAGAACTGAAGACTTCAGACCTGGGATGACATGCCATCATTTAAATATCATTTATGAGGAGGCTGAATAGCATCAGGAACACACAGACGAAAGCTGAAAAAGTGAGGGTCAACGGTGTCTCCATTGTACTGCTTCCATTAGACTTACATATATTATCCTATGCATGATCTATTGTTAGTGCTTCTAATGTGCAGGTATTTCTTCATACATTATGCATTAACATCTGCTTTGTAATATGCATGAGACCAGGGGAAATTCTTCTCCTTGTAAGTGAACTACAAAGCTTCGCTCGCTACTACCGTATATTAGAGCAAACTAGTGGAAAAGAATTGTAAAACAGAACCTAATGAATGTGTAAATGCATTGTGGTGTGGAAGAAGAATCAAAGAGTGAGGCCTGAAGAGCTCAGATATGTGAAAGTGCAAAATATGTCTTCAGGCTCGTACTGCAGAGCTTTCACTGAAGTAGCTGAAAGGTCCACGGTGACATCCATACCTAAAATTGTCCAATTTTAACAACACATACTTTGCTTTTGCTTGTCTCTATGCTACAAAAGGAATTTCAGCTGTCAGAAATGGAGCATACATGCGCTGCAAACACCACTGCTTTTTTTGTTGCGTAGGTCCTGCATCAGGCACAGTCTTGATTCCTTCCTTGGGATATAATAAACAAATTTAGATTTAGTCTGATGCCTGAAGGAACTTCACATTGGCATAGGCAATTTGGCACCATTGGAGCTTTGGAACGAGAAGAGTCATATTACTTCAAGATCATTTTTCACATTTAGCATTTATTCACTTGACAGACGCAATTTCACACAAAGTGTCACAAAGCTCACAGGTGCATGAAGTAACATACGGTACAAGTGCTTAGCAAATGCCTCTTTTTTTTTTTCTTTTTTTTTCTTTTGGTTTGTTTTCAGAAAGAGCGAAGACTGTCTGACCTCCACTAGCGACTACCCTGACGGCTGATTTATGTGTAGTGCTCTCCAGCTCAGTGGCCATTACTGCCGAGCACATTTAGTAACAGTGAAAGGTTTTGGTTGTCGGCAGCCGCCCCCTCTGACAGATCGAGGTACGTGTTTGTGGAAATTATTCCGTCTCAAAGCGAAAGTTTGGAATTAGCTTTGACAAAGCCTTTGGGGAAGAAAGAACATCAACCTCCATGTAAAACCACTACATACAGTAGCTCATTAGACCTAAAATATACCAGTTGGTTTTCGATTTGCAATTAACTATATTTTTGAACTAACTGTATTTTTTTCTAGTGCAACAATTTCCCTGAGGTTTACACCGAAGCGATCAATAAAGTTTCATTCTATTCTATTCTATTCTAACTCATAGTTTTTTGCATTTCTTGATTAATAAAAAAGAAAAACACACAATATTGTAAGATTAGAATATTGGCTAAGAAATGTACGAGAGTACCAAGAGACATGTGGGATACGTTGCTCACAATCAGCCCCTTGGCAGATTGTTCAGTCTAGTCGTACACGGTCTGTCTTTAACCAGCCTGCCACTCAGAATGTGACCAAAACATGAGTATTTAACGTAAAAAATATCTTTCAGATCCTCGACCGAATCGCTTGCACAGACGTCGTGACAAAAATGCTTAAGAACTGAAACTATATGCACGCCGTACATTGCAGAGTTAAACATGGGGTGCTATTTCAGTAATTGCAGATTATTTATATCTGCCTACAACCCAGATTTGTCTACAGCTGACAAATAGAGCTCAATAATAGGAACAATTCAATCCACAATGCTGCTTGTATGCTCTTCTTCATGCAGTTACATCAATCAGACTTTGCCACAACCTCTGTGAGCTGGTAGTTTCTCTGCTGTCAAACTGTAAAACTGTTCCTTTGCTGCTGTCAGCTGTCATTTTTAGTTGCCACCTCCACCTCCTTCCACGGGTCCTTCCACTGAGTCAGTCCTGCCTCGCATTACATCCGTCCAGATCCTCACCACCACCGCCACCACCAGTGTCGAGACTCCACAATATGTCAAATAAAGGCATTTAATTACGCTTTAAGCCTCACTCGCATTCGAGTCTCTCCTGATTTAAATACTATAAATGAAGGTTATGTCACTTCAAATGTCTTTTTCATCAAGTCAGTGCATGATCTCATGTGTACCTGTGCAAGTCATATAATTTAGACTTCCCTTGTACAGTTCACTTGACAGACCTCTTTGTGAATTCAGCTTAAAAACACTTCTCAGAGAGAGAGAGAGACACACACACACACACACACGTATGCACACAGGCAGGTTTCTTTCAGCTTGTCTTTCTCTGCCGTTGGATTAATTAAGTTAATGGGAGATGGAATTTTTTCCTTGATTAAATGAGGCCTGACCCCCCACCATCACTTCCTGATGAAGAGGCTGGGTAATGCTGAGAAAGGCTGCTGCACAGTACTCTGGTACACACACACACACACACACATCTGCCATGGAGACAACATAAACATGCATTCACACACATGCACCCAAAACTCATGCAAACAGGCACCACATGTTAAGAACACTAAAAAACATCAACACAATTGTAAGTGCGAGTCAGCACACACAGACACAAATCACCTCCACGGCTCCTCGCTTCCCCATCTCCCATTTCAACTAATTAGGTCTCATTAAGTCATTAAAACGTTAGCAGCCATTTCCCAGCTCACTGCCAATGGTTTCACTTGGTGAGAGGTGGGTATGATTCTGCGTTGGATATGGAACCCATTACCCCCTTTACAAAACCGGATCAGGGATGTGATGAGAAACAAGCAAAAGTTAAAAACAGGCAAAAACAAGTATCTCCTCCTACAAAGGTGTGTAAAACTAATTACATGTGAAAGGAAGAAACAAAAGCAGAGGTGTGCAAACCTTGAAAAATTACATTTTCAGAAGCGAAGTTTAGCATGACCTCTTATCCTTTAAAGCAGTAGGCAGGGTAAGCATATCACATATTTTAGTGGTGGATATTTCAACTGGGAATAAAACACTTGATATTCGCACACACATTTGTGCCAGAAACCTGGACATGCCCTACATTTCTGGCCACGTGTAGCACACACACACACACACACACACACTCAAATATACAAACACATATTCACACGCTAACACGTCCACCTCCACCCCCCCCACACACACACACAGATGCATGCCCACACAGTAACTGTCAGTGTCTCATGAGGACACAATGCGGTGAAGAGGGGGAATCTGTGAAGTGGCCATTTTGCTATTTTACTGTACAAGTGGGAGCTGCTGGAAAGGACAGGGTGCACTCTGGGATATAGTAGCGGCTGTGCGATCTCGCTGAGCTGTAGTGAATGGATTGTGATGGCACTCAGCCAAGAGGTTCATAGCTTACTCTAAGTAGAGAGAGAACAGTGGTTTACAAAAGAGAGAGGGGATGAAACAGAGACCGACAGTCACCGGGAGACAATCAAACACCGAGAAAAAAAAAAAGAAATAAAGAAGCAAACATATCACCCGTAAATACAGTGCCCCTGTGACACTTTTGACATGTTGTCTACGTTTGTAATAGCTTTCTAAGTGGACTAATAATAGTAATTGGAATCATGTAAGAATATAACAGTGATTTAAACCCCAAGTCGGATGTTTAATGTATCTCTGCACTTCTGCCACGGGTGAAAGGAGACAAACAGACAGACTAAAGGCTGATTTGTTGTGCTGCTCACAATCAAATGCACGGGAAAGAGAGACAGAATGGAAACAAAATGCGCACTGACAAAGAAACAGACTGTTTCTGTGATTCAGCGAGACAAGTCGAGATAAAAGGCAGGGGAAATGGAGACGTTAGGAGGGCAGTGCTCTCGATACCATCAACACTTATGCCACTAGTCCATTTCTGTTAATGGATCACCTATTCACAAAATGTTTGGGAGAACAGAAGGAGAAAGAGGAGGAGCGGGAGGAGGAGAGTGACCCAACACAGGGAATATTTCACCCGGCCCAGCTCAATGTCAACAGAGACTGGACACCCAATGACCCTGAGGCCACAGCTCAGGTTTCCACAGCCTCTAAAGTGAAGCTACACAATACTCCAGGCCTTTCAGGAACCTGGAGAAACCAACAAAGAGTCCAAAAACTGTTGTTTCACATAACGAATTCAGATAGAGACAAGCCGGAATGACATGTTAAAGTTTTGTTCTACTGTTATGGTATACGTGCCATATATTTGCTATACAACCAAAGACGACTTAGTTTACCCAGTCTTGTCATATTCTAAACCCACTTAAGTACATCTGCCAGAGATTACACTTCTGTACGTCGTGTTACATTAGACATGATGTATTTAACTGCATGAATCAAGACAGTATCAAGACACTTCAAGTACTGACGTTAAGTCAAGAGGTTTTAAACTTAACTGTGATCACAGACCATATGTAAAAGATGGATGATGTCAGTGACTTCACTCAACAGTCTGAGGGCTACTGTTTTCAAGCATCAAGTTTGACATTTTGGCTGTTGCTACCTCGGTTTTTGTGAAATGGGAAGTGAAGGGTGCACAGAGAAGCTAAGGACACGATGCATGCCCATGCAGCAGCAGCAGCTTGTCAATCCAGTACCCGAAAACCAAACCCAGCTTTGATGTCTGTTGGACCCTAAATGGGACCAAAAGTCACAAAATGAATACCATGCTGCATGAAAGACGACTTGACAATAAGGATTGAGACCATAAACTCAGTATGCTTACTGAGGTAACAAACAAAGTGAGATGTAGGGCCATTTTTTTCATAGACTTCTATACAATCAGACACGGAGTCGCCCCCAACAGGTCATTAGAAAGACTTCAGGTTTGAGTCACTTCTGCATTGGCTTCACTTTTCAGACAGCGATTGACAAGCATATCATTAGTTTCATAAGTCACTTGATCTCATCATAAATCAAAGTACTGGATAAATCAATCAGTCTTGAGGGGAGCAGCATCAGGACTAAATGTCATGAGTGTCATTTCAATCGTTGTCAAAATATTTCACTAATAATCCAAAATGTCAGTCTCATTATGGTGCTTAAGTAAAGCTCAGGGGATCACCACATTCAGTAGGTTTAATCCCCCGGGGAGTCATGAGAGCTCATATGAAATTTAGGCTGTGTTTCAAATCGCATACTTCATCTTCTAACTTTCACGCACTGTGCATACAGTTGGGACAGACTTCTTCCTCACAATATTGCTCCTTAAACTTTGACCCTAACAGTTTATAGTGCAAAATGAGCTGCGCGCCTTCAGCAGCTCAAGCTTGCTTCGCCTGCGCAGGATACCGTGGCGTTACTGTGCAGGGGATTGTGTATCAGAACGGCCACAAAAGCATGCAGGCTTGTATACTGTAAAATCCAGCCACATGTAATAGGACAGCCTGGTATTTTTGGCATACTGCATTTGATATCCTATGTAATGGGACATAGTAAATCTTTTTATGGCGTGCCATATAGTTTGGGAGTATGGATGTCAGAATGTAATTTCAGCAGCAACTTCTTGGCAATCTGTGGTATTGCTGTTCTGATTTTTCAGTCTGCACCAAAGTAGCGGAAGGAGCAACACATTAGACATTAGCCATCTACCACACTGTGCTGCTAGCATAAATAAAAACTGGTATATCATCAAAGTATGGGTATTATGGGTAAGTCTTGTCACTTGGCAGGCGTCATGTAACACTCCAGGGCAGTTATTTTAGGATACCAAACCTCTATCTAAACGAATGGAAAGAGAACCAGCTCTAAATGGTCACCAATCCATCCAAACTACGTGTGGAATCAAAATAAGCCGTTTGCTCTAAAATAGGGTTTAAATTATGTTGTTTTTTTCCCTCATGGGTTATACTTCTACAATGTATGTGCACAATTTCACAACACTGTGTCTAAATCAGCAACATCACTGTCTGGATGTTGGACAGTTGACATTTTGAGGGGGGGGGGGAGCAGAACATATTTAGCATCGTTGTAATTTTCCCCAAAGACGTTCTGGTTTGGATCCTTTAAATGGCGAGTCACTCCCTTTCTTAACATTTAACATCTCTGCTGTAGAGTAATATCCACATATTGAAGTGCCAAGTCGGCTAAAAAAAAAAAAAAAGGTCACACACTTAAAAAGGTTGAGAATATGAGGTAAGAAATGGAATGAGAGGATGTGAGACAAAGACGGAGAACTTTAGAAAAAAATAAAATAAAATATGAGGACTGAACTAGTGCAGATAAGATTAGGGCAGCCTTGAGACTCAACTGAAAGAGAGCAGCGAAATGTGATTAAAGGTGCTTCTGTGGAGAGGGACCACTAACACAAACAAAAGCAGTGATAACCAGATTGGCTTATCTGCTAAATTGACACAGCAGCAGTAGATAATTGCTATGATTTGTCCCTGAATGATGTTAGCAGCGTATTGCATTATGCATGTAGGTAGCACTAGTCTTGGAAAACCTGGCTTGTAAGACATTGCCATACACTGAAACACAAATACAGACCGAGTAGACACAGACAAATGGTCTAACTGATAACACCGAGGAGGAAAACTGTGTGTATGTGTGTGTGAGGTCCAGAATCCTCAAAGCATGCTCAAATGGCTTGCTTTCTCTGCTGCTACTGTTTTGTGCCTTTTTTTTGCTAATTCAATTACCTCACATCAATAGCAACAAGGTAAAAAAAACATAAAAATAACCACTTGCATATACTTGTGGCCAAAAAACTACCCAGCATGCGAATAAATCAATATTTTGAAGCCACAGTTGCGATCGTCTAAGCAGACAAGCAGCAGGCAGAGACTCTCAGGTTTCGGTATGCAAGTGGAAATGCCTGCGCAATAACGAGAAACGGAAAAAATCTCACTGACAGATGCACCTTACTACTGTCTAAATATTTAGGTTTCCATCTTGCGGAGCGTCATCTCAAATATTGCTTTGTGCACTGGGTTCTCTCTGTGCAAAAAAAAAATAAAGCACTGTCAGGAGTGTGACGTGTGCTCACCGATATATTCACCCCCGTTTGAGAGCCTCGCATTGCTCGGGTGGCAAATTAAAGCTGTTTACTGGTTAAGCAGTGGCACACACAGAGGGCTCCACATTTCACTGAACCCACAGCGAGGCTACGAGTCACTCAACAATGTGAACAGCTGCCGTGTCAAGTGTTAAACATTCCAGCTGTGTGTCCTCCCACAACGTTACACCACGGCTCTTCTCACACTCAGACATGGGCGCGCAGTCGCTGTTAGAAAGCTGGTGCAATGATCTAAACATTTTGGGAAAGTTTCTCATCTGTCTAACTTAAGGTTTGTTCCGTCGCTGCTCTGGGACGCCGCAGCAATTTGCACTGTATAATTATTTACTTTATCTCAAAACCAATTACCATCTAATTATCTCCCATAAGCACATGACTGACATTTCAAGAAGCAAAAAAATGTCATTATTTTTCGGTAATCTTTTTATTTTTTTTTTGTCTTTGTACTTAATCAATTTGTTGTTTCCTCTTTAATAAAATAGGAAATATTAAAAAAAAGAAAAAATCCATCACAGTTTCCCTAAAGCCCGATCTGACATTTGCTCATTTTTTTTCCATCGAACAACAAAAATCCAAACATGTTTAATTCATTATCGCTGACAAATAAGAAAACCAGTAAAACATCATAAATGAGAAGCTGAAACAAATGAATTTTTGCTTGGAAAAAATGTTAGAACTGAGCCGGCATAATATATATAATTTTAACACTGTGATTCGTGCATGTACACGAGTCACATCACAGGAGCAACATGACGGAAGGCAAATTAACTCAAACACATACAACACTTTCTGCTGCTTGACACAAAAAGAAAAGTCATTTTCCGTGACTAATCTACAAGAGAATTCGGTCTATTATAACATAATTTACTCCGTATTTATCCAGGGTTTTCACAAGGCGCAGAGGCTTGTTGACATGCAGGCTCTACGTGCACACAGCAAGATGAGCGAGGAGCAGGAGATTTAGTTGCAAAAAAGAAACACTGCATTATTGGTATGGAAATATTTCTGCCACAGAAAGGATTATGTCGATTAAAAACATGTACTGCGTCAGTAGTGTTTTTGCAATTATTGCCACCGCGTAATATATTTTTTGGACCGATTATATCAGAGCCACAGAACTTTGTAGAAGTGCAAAGACAGATCTGAACGCCATCCAAAGCAAACAACTGTTTTGATTCCTTGTCCGGCGTTACATCATACGAGAAAGGTTCCAGCTTTTTTTTAAAAAGAAATGATATTTATCTACAAAATCACCCCAATCATTAATGATTAATTTATTTCTGCGAGTTATTTAAGTCATCAGGTGGAAAAAAACAGGATTTTTGTCATATTGAACAACCTAACTAAACGTCACAATGTCCATCTTTTGCATTATCCTGCACTTGGAACTGTTTCTGATCATGCTTTGTAAACTGACTAAATGAAAATAGCTCAGCTGTTTTAGTTCTACATGGTTCCCAAACTTTGAAAACAAGGTGCATTTTTCTGTATTTGTCAACCTGCTTTTGCACTTGACATGAATGTGCAAAAAGCTGTCAAACATTAGTCATAAAATAATGAACTACAAACTTGTACATTTTGCAACGAGACCATATGGGGTCTCAAAGCCAGCGAAACAACAAATGGCTCGAAAGTGTACAGTGAAAGAAGAAGAAGAAAAAAAAAAAACCGAGGGGATGTGGTGAGACAAACATGGGAGCAGAACAGAGAACAAGGGATAGAGAGTGAGAGAGGGGGGCGTATCAGTGCAGTCCCTCATGCCTCCTGCTCTATGTACAGTGCTCATTCATCCCAGTCTGGCCTCCTCCAATCACAGAGGAGCTTTCCTGCATGCAGGGCCTCCCAGCAGCATGGGGCCTCCACATGGCCATGTCAAGTGCCAGACCCACTTGCATGAGTCAACAAAGCTAGCAATAAAACTAACATGGGAGTAACAGGGGAGATCCAAATCAGAATCCGTTTGTTCACACGGCAGCACAATGAAGTTACAGGAAAGTGACGCTGGTGCATGAAATAACATTTGGTAAGGATCTGGATGGTAGGAAATAGACTAATTTTATATTTAAAAAAAAAAGATAGAGGATAACACGTTCCTCCTTTCCACATCGCTGCTTTTGAAAGTGAGGCACATGGACATTATAATGTTCGTGCACAAGGATCAGGGTTGAGCATCTCGCACAATGTCGGGATGATGAATGAGACTGTTATGTGACACTACCTGGTACATGCACTGAGGAAGGGCACTGAGCAAGCTCCACATATTATGCTCACACCAGGGTTGTAAGTAATAAATTTCCCATCACAGATGCGAGAGATGTGCCGTGATCTTTGAATAATATAGTGCATTTGAATGAGAACTAAAGGGTGTGTGTGTGTACTCAGTGTGAATGCACAAATGGTTGTTCAAGAGATTCATAAAATGTGTGCTCGCTATTGTGGGACGGCGGGACGTTGGTATTAGTGATCTAGGAACCAAAGTGCAGCCCTACTTTCAATTGAATTTCTAGACCTGCGTTTCCCACTGCAGCATGCACCCGTCAATAAAACCGTATAGATAGTCCACATCTTCCCACCTACACTGCCACTTTTAGTGTAACTCCTCCGCTCTCATGTGACCGAGCAGACAGCAGAGAGGAATTGGAAGGAATATGCGTGCAGGTTGGTTGACCAAATGAGTGCAGCCATTTCACTGAGACTCTCGCAAAAGCATGCACACACATACGTAAGATAACAGAACTACACTGGTGTGATTAAAGCCGACCAGCGTGATACGTTGACCTACAGTCGTGCACTTCTTTTTTGTTAATCTGACGGCATCTGAGCGCGTCAGCTTCACGTCTGAACGAACACGTGGTCACATGGTTGCTTTCCTGCAAAAGTCGTGAGGGGAATACGACCGGGTCTGGCACTTTCAGCACGGCACAAGTCTAAACTGCATGCTGTCACATTAACAGACAGGCACACAGAAGCGTCTCTGACTTGTGTGAAGCAATTTGAGGAAGGTTTTATCCGCATTCCAACACTAATATTAACATACAGAAGAGTGCAAAAGACACCGTTTGGGTGCCAAAAATCACAAAACACCTGTCTCGTTCACTGTGCCCTACAATTTCACATCTATTACGTCCATTAAACATTACAGTTCAGAATAATGAGACTCACCAATAACGAATGCAAGCCAGGTTTTAACCAAACATTAACAGGAGCTGAAGTTTAGTTTGTTGCCCCCAGCTGTTTGTAGGAGTCTTTCCTCTGAGCTCATTATAGTTCTGCTGTATCAAACCCATATTAGCATCTCCAACACACTGACGCATGGCACAATAACTTCCTTAATTATTTGGAATTATAAGTTAGCTGGGACACAGAGACAGCATGACAGCAATTTGCTCTTATTTTAAATGTAGTCTCTTGTTTAGTTCTGCATTATTATGTGCAATACTTGATGCACTGCTCAACCCATACACTGCTGACGGTACGTAGCCTGATGTTAAAGTGGCCTACATCTGAATGACACAATGCCATCAGTTTAACAGATTGAGGAAGTCGACAAGGTTACACATCACAGGTCTAAAAAGGGCTTTCGTGACAATGTGCTTACGGTTTGGCCGTGGACTGAGGTTAGCGCTGGTCACGGCTCCAACTTTATACTGTACACCACCTTCAGCGCAGCAGAGCAACAGCTGAAATCCCATCATGTGTATCTATTACACTATGTGGAAAACCTTGGTGACCCAGTAAGCCAACAGGATGAATTAATACAATCCATCTGAGTTGCATCATTGCAGCGGTAATATCTCTTTGTGCTCCCAGGATCAAAGTATTAACAGATAGCAGCATTACCAAAGAGCAACAGCCGAACTCACTTGCATTTGATCTCTGCATGCAATTGAGGTGCAACTCGGTGCAAAAGCTGGTATAGCAGAAAATTACTTTTGGCCCTTTGAGGTATGTTGTACATGTTGGCATCATCTGAAAAGGATCGTGTTGTAACATTTCTGTATTTTCAACATGACTAAAGTGTGCGAGAAAAAAAAGTTTCCATTAAAATGAGCCAAAAGCCCAGAAATGTTCCAGAAACCAAAGTTGTGTCTATATAAAGCTTTACTATATTGTAAAAGAAAAAGACTGAAAATAAAAAAGGACATTTATGATTTGTCATATTTAAAAAAAAAAAAACAACACAAATATTTTATAATGGCATTATGATAAATAAACTGGTTTTTGTTGTTTTTAGGGGTTTAACCGAGGCTAAACACAAACACACACATGTATGTTTTCCTGAAATTAAACTCTCATTAGCTCACAAGGTCTGACAGTGTTTTCAGATTATTTTTTTTTAAGAGACCGTGCTATTTACATCTGAGAAACGGCACAAAATAAATTCACCACAACACTTTGAACAGCCCAAGAGAGCAAATCATTTGAATTCATAGCAGACAAAATCGAGCTCAAGGCTTCCTCTCCTTTCATGCAAACACTTCTGTGCTTAAGATTGCTTCCCTGGCAGCGTGAATAGGCGCACACACAGGGCACCATAAAAATCAACATATTCACTGCACAAATATACCCAGCTGAAACTCAGCCCAGGGCATCTTTAAATAATATGCATCCTAATTTAGCATGGACTCTCTGGGGAGGGGATCAAGATGCACTCACAAATCGCAGCTGACACACCCACGCTTACACACAAGCGAGCAGGCACACCGGGTGTACTGTATGTACCTCGGCAAACACACACACACACACACACACACATGCAGATACCTAATTTACCGCTAATATGTAATTAGCTAGTCTCAACAGGCGCTGCTGCTGTCCAACAGGCTCTGGTTTGTAAGCCTCAAGAGATCTGTGTACGTATGTTCACAGATGCACCGGAAGAGCACGGCGAGTTTGGGTCCCAAAGTTCAATCAGCGCTGGCGACCGGAAAAGAAGTAATTAAAAGTACGACTTCGATCTTTTAACATTAAATTAGGAATGCGGCGACATGAAGCCAAGTTGAGAAAGAGGAGAAGAAGAAGTGAAGGTGAGGACAGACTTAACTAAACTATTCTCCTTCTGCACTGAATAAAAACCACAAAGAAGATGTACGGGCGGAAACATCATTGCTGATGTGAGAGCGGTTCCGCGCTCGCGAGCAGTAACCAAAAGGCCAATGCAAGTCGTTCTACATGAATCCCTTTACAAAACCAACGTTTAATATTCTGTAGCAGCCACTATACGGAACGTTGAACAGCTGTCCCCCCGATGTAGACACAACAAACCGGAGCTGAACACACTCGAAGCATTAAAGATGATGGCCGAGTTCAGGAGGAGTCACGGTTGACAACTCTTACGAGACCTAAAGGTGGACAGACTCCATCGCAAAAAAAAAAGGGCTCAGCAGAAAGAAGAGGGATTTTTCCAAAAGCTCTACAGCTGTTGTTCTAAGTATGTAAACCACAAGTTCAGCTGATTCTAATTCCACTTCTGATATCAGTATGAAACAAGCAGAATAAAGAAGAACCTTCAGAAGTGTCACCACATCTCTGGGACACTTGTCTGCTAATGCGCGAACAGAATCAGATCATCGTACAGAAGCAGTCGGCTGGAAGAAAATCAGTGTCGGATAGAAAGTCATGCTTTAAAGGAAACCTCTTTCAAACTTTCAAAGCCCCCCTGGCTCTATGTGTCACTCTTCACACCCAACACAAGCTGTTTGTTTGCTACCAGCCTGGCGTGATGAGAGATGACACCAAGACCGGGGAAGAGAATGAAAAATCTACCAGAGACCCTTAAACTCAAATCAAGGTCACCCAGACACGAGAATATGACATTTAAGAAACGTGGTGTGAAAAGCAAATGCCACCGCCGATGGTACTTTTGTTTTTTGCTGTAAATGCTGCACTTAAGGACCGACTGTTGACCGAAGGTTTCGTTGCACTTTCTACTGTACGCTCGTGTATGAAAACACAAACGTGTGGACAAAATGTCTGTTGCAAAAATGTGAGTTTGTTCTCTCCGAGGTTTGTGCTGGCATTTTTTTTTATTATTTATGAACGAGCGAGGTCTGATTTCTTGACATTACTCTGGTGTTTTGACACCTCTAGCTGAGAGGCAACATAATGCCAGTAAACACCAGAGCAGAGGAAAATATATTTAAAAAAAAAACATTCTTACATTTTAAAACGAGAGTTGGGAGGAAATCGTTGTGACATTTCATGCAAGTCGGATTATCACGCAGGATGTCATTCAACTTTATCACAGTCAGTGGTGCAACTTTTGTGACGGGGATACCTACGACTTGTGATGTGAGCATTCTGTAGTATCACTTGAACTTTATGTTTCAATAAATAACCTCGCTGAGATTTTGTGAGAAACGTATACATCTGTGCTCCGCCAACTTCCTAATTTGACACGGCGCCAAGCCGAAAATGTTTCCCCTTTGTGTAACTTTACATCGGCATGATATTTAAGCTAGAGAATGGACTTTGCTCCCTGGTGCTGTGAGTGGAATAAATGGTTGACTCAAAAAAACACTTCCCTCCCACCACCATGCCTAACGTTGCACAGGGTCACTTCAGCAATAAGATTTTTACAGTCAAATTTTCCTCGGGTGGTCCGTGAAAATATTTCAGTATGAAAGCAGCTGCTGAGATGACCCCGTCTGACCTGTGAATATTGGAGGAATAAAAGTGGGGGCTTTTTGCCTAGAACTGAAACTCAAGAGTTTACATGCTGAGTCCTACACATAGCCATCACATCCAGTCATCCATCCATCCATCCATCCGCCCGCTGTTGCACAATAAAAGATCCTCGCTAGGACTGATCACACACAGGTAGTCTGAGGTGATATTAAAGCAAGCTAAAAATATCAGCGACGCAGTGATGTTGATGGGCCACTCGCAGCCTTCAAAGGCATGTCAAGAGCGTCTGTGCAAACGTTGCTCATTTGGATACCTGTGTTTCTAAAAAGGATTCGCTCAACTGGGAAGTGGACCAGAGATTTAAAAAATCTCTGACTAAGTGCAAAGCTTACAGAGCAGCACATTACCTGTTCTGAATCGTTGTAGGTTCGTCTGTATAAAGTAACGCTACCAGAGCTGTCATAAACACATGATGCAATCAGAGACACGTTAATTAGTGCCGCTTCTGGCAGAAGCTGAGAAGAGAAGCAGACGAACACAACAGGGCCAAATCTCAGCAGGTTTTCACTGTAAAACTTCACATCGGCGGTTACCTGGCTTCAGGGTTTATATCTCTCCTAATTTCCTGAGTCACAAATGACAAAGGCTCTTTGATTTTCCTCAATTTTACTTCCAAAAAAAATTAGAATAAACCAAAGTTTAATGTAATCAGACTCAAAACACAAATTGCTTAAGTGAATGGCAACAACAAAATGTCCATACAATGTGTTTGATTCAAGCTGCTGCATACAACACGCTGAGATTTTCATGTTTTCACCTTTAAAGTAGCTCTAATCCATATTTTAACAATGCAAGTATAACAAATGTAAAGCAGGGTAACGATATCAAGGCAGTTGCTCAAAGGGAATGTATACGTTCACCTGAATCTGCTGTTCAGCTTTATGCTGCTTAATGGTGAGTTTCACATTATTGTTTAGCTGTCCAGTCCACAGCCGTATTGTTTCGGTTCGCCCTCACTGCTCTCAGAGCATCGTGTTCGGCTGCAGCTCTTTTCAGCAAGAAAGCACTAAAATTCCACGACCTGCTCACTTTTCCCAACTCGCCAGTGTATATAGCAGCGCATTTAGTGTATAAAGAGTGGGATATTTCCCTTAGGAGTCGGTGGAGACCCAAACCAAGGCTATGAGAATGAGTAGTGTACTTCTATTCACCAGGTGGTCAGAAACACAGCAGCGTTGCTCCATAATTGCTGGATGTGTATTAACGAGTTGGAAACTTTGATACAAAAGGTGACAATATATTAATCTGCTGTGTTCACAACTCCTTCAGGTTAGCTCCAAGTGGCCAAATTATTGTAGTTTTTCATTTTTTAGAAGAGCTATGTGCAAAGGAGCACTTTAGAATGAAAGCCCTATGCTTCGTCTATTATTTTTCTCCTTGAATGAATCTGACTCATAATCAATGCACCTGAACAGCTCAAGAAGTCCAACTTTGAACCCAGCAGCTCAGAAACATTGTTCTCGACAAACTGCTCTGAACAAATTTCTGGCTGATGGTGTTTAACGTGGGATGCTAATTAATTTGAATTAATGTGCATACGGGCAGCGCTGTGCCTTTTCTGTGTTGTTTGCATGTTTTCTATCTGCTGGCTTCTTTCCTGCAGTAACACTTGTTTCCTCCCACAAGACGTGCAGGATAAGCAGTTTTGAGAATGGATGGTACCGAGTACAGGGTAAGAAATTAACACCGAGTACGTTTCAGCTTAATCGAGCCACATCACATTCTGCAGCTCCCGTGGAATTGCGGGAGGGCGGCCGTCCCACAGGGTATCTCTGAGCTGGTTCAGAAACGCAGCACAACGCTTAGTAAGAATGACGACTTGGAGGAGACGTTTAATAAGCGTCAATAAATGACGACGTTTCCTCGGATGAACTCAAGTGACGTCCTCGAGCAGCGTTGATGCTTCATTATGCCGCCGTTGCTGTGTTTACATTTTTCATGTGCATGTAAAACGGCCAGAGGCAATAAACGTTTTACCGCAAATGTTGTTTTATTATGTCCATAAATGACTGAACAGTGTTGTAATGACTGTGACCACAAAGACACGTATTTGCTTGTGATGTGCTGAGTGAGGCTGACATAATTTCATTTGATCTTCGGAATACACAAAACAAGGTCTTTGTGCGTGTAGTAATGGCCCTTGCCCTCAAATTTGCCCCCACCAGAAAACGCCAATTCATCCCTGTCCCAGAATCACCCTCAGCCCCCCGCTCACCACCCGCCTCTGTTCCCACAACCACCAACACCCACGACATTCATGCGTGCTCCACTTTCTGAACCCACACACACACACACACAGACACATGCCTGTGTTGTTTACCGGCCTTCATGACCACACAATGCAGTTATTTGGTAACAACACATGATGAGAACTAATCTGTTCATTTGCTTATAGAGCATGATGTCGCTGTCAGCTGAGCTCATGAATACAAATGTGGCTTTTTGCTTTGATGCGAAACACTTTGACAAATCTTAAACGTCCCGGCAAATCGTGGAATCTTTTCCGAATGTGATATTTTTTTATCAATTCAGAAAAGCTTTTAAGATACCGAGCAAATGTCAAAACGGAAAAACTTTCAGCGATAAATCTCACGGCGCAAATACATCAACTCCTCCTCACGCTTATCGCGGACAACCTCCACACCAATCAGCATTAACTTGCAAGAGATTTCATCATCTGAATGTGATCGCCCTCAGTGTGGCACTCACTCTCCTGTCAGGAGGATCTCAAGGGGAGTAATTCCTTATTCTATCTCTGCTGGAGTCTGCGGGCCATGGTAATCTAACTCTATATAAATTGTATCCTCTGACCTTCCGCCACTATATCAGATGGAAGTCAAGGAGGCGCACCTCTCGTTTAAGGCCTTTATATTCGTAATTGAACAATGAATAATGGAACTTATGTGTTCAAATTACAGCGTCTCAGATGGAGGTGATGTCCACGTGGACACGCGTATGTTTCTGATGTATTCATCCCGTCATGCTCGACTTTTCACACTCTGGTCCTTGTGCTCACAGTCGTGCTTGCTTTATTTCTTGCTTTATTTCTCATCACTGTTGGTAATAATCACTGCAGAGCCTGACACAGTGGAGTTGCAGCAGCGGCAGCAGCAGCAGCAGCATAGCTACAGTATCTCTAGTCACAAGAGGAGGATAAAACTACACCGGCAGCTGAATGAGAACAAGATGATGGAAGGGATGTGGTTTTCTGAAATCGAGCGGCGCATCCACATGAGTTTCCAGTGCAAAATAATAGCTTGTGTAGCGTTCAGATAGTGGGATGATCAAGCAGTCGGTTGATTGAGGACTTCACAGACATGCAGCACAACAAGTTGAAGATCCCTCAGGACATGCAAAGAATTGAAGTGACGCCAAAAAAAGCAGCAAATCCTTACATCTGAGAGGCTGGAAGCTGATTAATGTTGTTTTAACTTGAAAAATGACTGAATTTGCAGATCAATTTTAGAGTAGAAATGACATAAACCATTGATCCAATAGCCACATAGCTGCACACAGTCCCTCTTGTCTGGTCCTCATGACAGAAGCTTCATAATTGGAATCTGGTCATAAGTGCTTTCAACTTTCTTGCTTCTTTGACCTTTTTGCCTAAATGTCAGCCACACAGTTCAAACTTACACTGCAGCTACTATGTGCGACTGTGCAGCTAGTTACATTTAAACCCATTTATGCACAAAGATAACAACTGGATGGATTTTTTGGGACTGTTTTGCCTCATTACATCAGCGTTACTTCAGTCCTCTCCTCATCTGAAGCACTGCATCACACACATGTCACTCCATGACACTAAACATGAGGCTCCTTAATGAGAACTTTCTTCTTTTTTTCTCCAAGAACCAAGACAAGTCTGGCAGGTTGCCTCGTTCCATGTTACATCTTGGTTCCTTGGCCCCTAAACAAGCATTTAACTGTGTAACCTGCCTCTGATATTCTGCACAGGTCTTTTGTCATGTAAATCCTAACGCCGACTCGTTGTCGCCTGTGTGGGCAGACTTTTTTTTCCCTCTACCAAGCAGCCCAAGCTTCTACTCTCTGGAGCAAATTAAGATCAATCTTGTGCGCTGAGCAACTTTCACTCGCAGCTCCAAAAACACGTTGAAGTTTAGCAGCGTGGCACAAACCGGTGCGCCAAGTGGCTAAAAAAACACACACGTCCCGTGCGCGCAATCATTCGTTTGTAAACTACGAGAGGAAAAAAGTTCTCATGTTGTTTCCTTAAACTGGCAAATAACAACACCATCTAACACCGGGCTGCTTTCCAGGTTCCCCTTTTTTTCCAGCAAAACCATGGAGCCCACATGTCTTCATCGTGAGCTCCATTTCTCCCCCTGGTTTTCCAACTTCCACCCGGCCGGCTCGCAGCCCTGTGGCCGCCCCTGTAGGCACCATTCAAAGAGGGAACTGCTCCTTTTGGGGAGGAGGAGTAGTGGACACACACACACACACACACACACACACACATACACATACACAAATGTTGCTGCAACTTCGCAACGACGCCTAAAGCCTTTTTCCAGGGCAGTCCTGAAAGAAGAGAACACCCATGGAAGAAACAATACACCCCGACATCCAGAGCACCGGAGAGAGGCCACATGAGGTGAACGCTGGAGGAGACACCGCACACGGACCGCGCAAGGTGCAAATCCAGCCGGTAGCTCCTCCACTATCTGTTATCGCAGCCTACTTATTGCTCTGAGCAACTGCACTTCAGTGTAATCTGAGTGCTCCGGCGCCTCACACATGCACCCCACCGAAAGAAAGAAAGAAAGAACATGCAAGATGATTAAAGTGAGCGCCTTTTTTTTTCTTTTTTTTTTTTTTTTACCTTGCTTGGATGGACCACAGAACAGCGAAAGAAGACAGAACAGCCAAATAGTACTCTCCACCGCCATGTACAGCCTTTGATTTCCACCAGTGGGGTAGCAGCGTGCGTCTATACAACCCGCTATACCGTTATAGCGACATGCATATGTTGGAATCCGCTATTGTCTCCGCCGGTGCGTAAAGGAGTCTCTGTGAATGTTTCGCCCTCTTTGGTTCACACTCCCCTTGGCTTCTCCTAACAATGCGCTCGCATTATTTGGGGGAGAGCCGTCGTGTCTCTCGGCGCTTCAACGCCATGTTGCGAACGAATGTTAAGTGTGTGTTGGCTGCTGGTCCACACACACACTCACACACACAGACACACACGCGCGCGCACACACACATGCGCGCACACGCCCGTTCATCAGACACTGGCTGGCTGGTCGTCGCTGGAGTCCTGAAAAGCTGTCGGTGATTCTAACACACCCCTTCTTCCCCCTTTTTTTTCTTTTTTTATTCAACTCTACGCTTTCTACCAAGACTTGGAGGATCCGTTTACGCACAAAGCAGCAAAAAATGTGTCCAAATATTTATATTTTTTTCTCTCTCTTTTTTTTTTTTTTTTACCCCAGGCGCCCTCTCTGTCTGTCTGGGATGATGAATTCGTTAGGGCAACGCTTCAGTCTCTGCTCGAGCAAAACGAAGTGTGGAGAATGGTCTGGCTAAGTGGTTATCTGTAATGACTGCTAATGCGTTGCCCTGAATGAACCCGATGTTGGAGACGCTGCTGCTGCTGCTGCTGCTGCTGTTTATGAGCGCTCACACATCAAACATGATCCTTTTTTTTTTCTTCTTCTTTTAAATCATGCAGCACCTCAGTTATTCATGCAATTTGCTCAGTGTGTCTTTGTGGTGTTTGGATCTTGTTTGTTTGTGTGAGCATGCACCTTTGTTAGTGGCTGTGTGGATGCCTGTGTGTGCAAGTCTGAGTAAGAAGAAGAGAGAGAGAGAAAAAAAAGGGAAAAAAATGGAGAGCAGGAGAGGCACATGTGCTCCCTGAGCAAGAGCAGGCAAGAGGAAGAGGAGGAGGTGGGCATGGGTGATGGGTGGGTGGGGTAGTGGGGCATCGGTGGTGTGCATCCCAATCAATCAACCAGCTCGCCTCCTGCTTCTGAGTGCTGAGGGACCCACTGACTTTTGCATGCAAACACACAGAAGGAGCCAGCTGGAGCCCAGCCTTCCCAGAGCAGACAAAGACTCGCCTCGTGCAGCGCTCTCAGCATCACTGATACCAGCAGCATCCCCACATTCACCAGAGATGTGCAGGATGGAGAAGGGAAATATAAAAAATAAAAAAAACACACACAAAAGCCAGAGACTTTCACCTGACGGATGCTGCAGCAGTTTGCATGCACGTCGTCAGAGCTGCTACTTGTTACACTGTAATGAGCAAAGCATTGTTTCTTTGAAGTTCCACGGTGCCGTATGGACCTTTTGATGTGACATCCAGGCTACTTATGGATTTACTTGTTGAGATGAAAAGAAAGCCCACTGCAGATTATTATGAGGTCATCTTGTACCACAATGTGTGCTTTTAAAGACAGACGTTTTTTTTTTTTTTTTTCAAAAATGGATCTACAGCATGCAGGGGGAGAAAGGCTTTATATTACCTTCTGCCTACAACACTGAGAAGAAAGACAAGCAATCATAAAAGGCTGTAATGAAGGAGTTCCCTTTGGTAATAATATCTTGTCTAGCCAGATTTCTGGTCTCAGTGTATTCATTTAATACTGATGGGAGATTGATTTGAGCTGATGAAATGAAATGGGATGGATGCATTTCCCAGGTGTCTGATTAAAGCAAATGTCTGGGCCATCAGATTATGTGATTGCATTGGAAAACTAATAGCACGGCTGTGTCCTCTGTGATTGTGGTCAAGCTGTAATTTCCCTGCCTCTCCTTTTTCCTCCCCAGCTGCCGTAAAATAATGAACACAAACTATCAGCTGCTTGCAAATTTTTGGAGTTTTTGGCCGTGTGCCTCCATCTGTCACACTGTGTAGTACGTGTGCTGCATGTGCTCCATGGGAAGTCCTAACAAATAGAAGCGGTGCACCTGTGCATACCAAAACATGACTATACAATACAAAGTTTACGTACGGTGGCCAATTAGAACCTCAAAACCGGCTCTGATGGAAGGGAAGACCTGCTCCGAGTTATGTTTTTAATTACGAGTAACCCGACTCCCTCAATCCACAAACCAAGCGAAATGCTGCAGCAACAGTTGAAGGCTATTTGTTAGCCCTGACAGACGCGGCTGGCCGTGCACTGTGCCGCGTTTCTGTTGTGAGACTGGTGGCTCTGTGATTGAACATTGTCCTCTGATGAACATATTTAAGCTGTTCTGTACAAGATGACAACAATGTGCTCCAGGATTTATTACAGAACTTTTTTTTGTTTTTTTGTTCAACAAGCACAAGTTTCTCTTCACAATGAAAGGAAGGCAGGACAGCCAAAGACAGAGCAGGCCAATTGCTGAGAAAATTATTTGCACATTTGATGCTTTGCCCACTGAGACCAATTAGGATAGTAAACTTGTCTGGCTTGAGTCAAGCAGTGAGAGATTTTTAGTAGTTTCTCTTGGCTGTAAGATGTAGTTTGGCTTTGCTGTGTTTCTTTGAAGACAAATTAGATGTTTTTTTTCTGCTACAAACAATGTTGTAATTGGTTAGTGAGGAGCTGAGCAACGGTGCACTCCACAAAGTGTCCATCTTTGTGAAAAAGTGCACGGAATGAGATTAATATGTTGTTTTTCTAGAACACCTATGCTGTCTGAGCAATATTCTCGGGTTAAATGACATAAAACTGCAATCTGCTTTTAATGTAATTACTGTCGTGCACTTTGACTTTATCTTTTTTAATGGCATCATTACTGTAATAGTCATTTACACAGAAAAAAATATGGATTCTGAATTATACTGTAAATATACAGTTGATAAAGAATTAATGACGCACGTGACATGAACAAAAAGCGGAAATACAACAAACGAAATAAAATTCAATTAGTCCTAATTATAAAACCATCGCTTGCATATTTGGCACAAAGATACATTATCTGTTTTAGCTTTGCATAATGTATATGAGCATTTATTTTACCAATTACACGGCACTAAAAGAGGCTAAATTAATATTAGAGACCTCGAGCAGAAGCAAACTAAAAGTAAAATGAATAGTTCAAATGTAATAGCATGGGCTTTCTGGCTTCTGTCTGCGAGCTAAAGGCTCGTTTACGTGGGCTGCCTAATGATGATAGCCTACTTATCATTCATTAGCACCATTTGTCAAGAACAAATATTTAGTGCTTAGTGATAGATTACAATTATTGCGAAGACATCATAAGCAAAAGTAGCTAGTCTGTAGCCAACACAAGATTAGATTAGTGTGTTTTTCTTGAAGGAATCGTGCATTTTAAAGAACTATATACTGAGGATTTCATTAAAAGCTTCATTAGCCACTCTGCGGTGCACGGATGACAAAGTGCTCATATGCCAGCGTGATGCATGTACCATCACAAGTTGGTATTTCATGTGCCATTTACCTCTCTTTGTTTATGATTATGTGTTCTTTTGACCAAGTTAAAGAGTTGGAAAATAGCATTTCAATGATTTAAAACGCTCATTATTATTTCTATCATCCCTGCAGTGGTGGGTCCTGCTGTTTGAGATTCAGCGTCGGATTATATTCAGCGATCAATGAGGCTGTGTGGCAGTCAGTCACTGCCACAATTACTGGCCCAGTAAAATATGTTAATGTAATTCTGTTTCTCTGGTTCTGTTATTATTTGACCTATCAATCAGTGGCCATTCTGTTTCAGGAGTATTTCAGTCACACCACTATCTTGTTTTCTGTTGCACTGTTTTATGAAGCTTTATTTAACCATGCCAGTTTTTATGGTTTGTTTTAACAGAAGCTATACATAAAAAGTAGTTTAAGCAATTTTGAAAAGCAGGATAGAAATCAGAACAGTTAAAATGTGATTAGAAATAAAACCTGACATAGGATCATGTGTTTGTTTTTTTCCTCCACATTGTTTGTGTCCTTGTAGGCCACAAGGACTCCAGTTGTGAATCTGTGAGGTTAGTGTATTTAAATGCTGAGTACAGTATCCTCCGAGGTGGCTGTCTTTCATCTTCTTCAAGGTCAGAGACACCCAACTCCATCTGACAGAGGAGCGTCTCCTGAATAGGTAAGAAAACACCGGCGGACTGACTGACAGACAGAGGGAACAGTGCCCTCAGCTGGAGGCGTCGGGGAACGAGCACTTCAAGGCTCAGACATGCATGTACAGTACCGAATACAAAGGGAGCCGTTCTGATCAGGATGTAGAAGGTAGTGCACAGGAAGCCTCACTCCTACAGTCAGAGAAAAGAATTGCTTTTCACTCTAACTTTTCTCACATTAGGTTTCTTCGGCTCGCACAGTTTGAGAATCCGCTCAACTTTTCTGTCGCTGTAAAATAACCGTCGTACGACTCCCATTTCAAGCTGGGTTTAATCAACTACTGTGAAATGTTTAGAGAACAAACACTGTACGCCACGGTCCATGGTTCATGTTTGGACATGTAAATGAGCTTGGTGTATGATTGCCTTACCACAATGTTATTCCACCTCCTTCCGCTGGAGGGGTGCCCTCCGCATGCTTGGTCTGGAGGAAAGCGTCTCCATAGAAACTAAGACAACGGTGGCACATGGGCTTAGAGGGTGACTGGGCAAATGGTTTTTCTTTTGGAGGACAATGACACTATGGTGCACTGGCGCTGTGCCGCAATTGAGAGCATCAAGCAGGGATATTGAATGTCAAACAACAGACACTTATTTTTACCTCATTTAAAGTGCGTTTACACACTCAGTGATGAAGATAAATAAAATGTACTCACGCATTTAATACGAAACAAGTAGAGGAAGAATGTGTGTGTGTAGGTGTGTGTGTGTGTGTGTGTGTGTGTGCTGAACCTCCAACTTTTACTGATGATTTTCACTTTAATGATTTTTTTTTTGCACAGAGCAGAAACAAAATGTGACACTTTCCAAGGACATTATCTAACAGTTCTTTCAAATTGATCACACAAATCTGAGTAATAAGTGCGAATTTAATCATTAATCAACCTTTTACTTGATTTAAATATGCTATTTTCTAACTAGTGAGTCATTTGTGGCTTTTAAGTGCCAAGAAAGAAAGCAGAGAAGGAATTGTCGCTGGAAAAAAAGACACTGGATATCTCTACCTCTAATGTTCAGTTAACGTCGACGCTAACGTGTTCTTGCACCCTTCATTTCCTCCCTTCTTCTCTTCGTCTTTTGTTTTTTTTTTTCCCTCCTGCCCTACACATTCTCTCACCGTCTTGCTCAGTGCTTAATATCCTGCGTTCTATCTGCACCCCGTCCAGGTTGATGACAAAGCATGCAAGAGGACCGAGAAAAGACTCATTGTGTCGCATCAATGCCGTGTTGGCAAAGCTCATGGGGGGGAAATCTGACATTCCCATTTTAATCAATGCAGAGTGAAGCACTGGTGCTTGGTGAGCTGGAGTGGGAGGGAGTAGGTGGGCTCTGTTAATACAGAGTAGGACCATTACTACCTGAAAGAAGCAGCCCTTGTCCTAATTAGCTCAAAAAGTAGATTCTGAATCAGAATCTCGGCTGAAGATTGTGAGGCGTGAAAGAAAGGAACTCATCTCAATGGTCCTGTCAATGGTGGCCTTGTTTGGCGTGAAGACGAGGGAGGCAGAACGAGAGACGGAGTGAGAAAGACACAAAGAAAAGAGAAAGAAAGACCACTTACAGCCTACTATTCTGTAGATTTTTTGTGCGAGGCCTATGGCATAATGGCCTTAGAACAACCTGTCAGAAGCTTGTCTAGACTGAAACTGCTTCAGATAAATATTAATGGGGAGAGGAGGAAAAAAAAAATGCGAGAGGTCGGGGGTGTGCCAGTGTGAGATAAGTGAAGTGAGAAGGGACAGCTTATCAGCTTTCATCCTTGGTAGCTGTGACTTGACAGGGGGTGACAGTTGATTCAAAGCTAATCAAATGAGTTGGTGCCATATTACAGATATTTTTTTATTTTTGTTGGTTTAGACTGAAATGCATTTTATTCCTGTGTTAGGGAGGCGGCTCTATGCTGGTGTTTCCACTCACTCTGCTGCTGCATTCAAGACACTGCACAAGTAAATCTAACGTTTCAGCTCCTTCATCAGACAGTGACATGGATTATAGACCATTAAACACCTCCCTGTGCAGATGAACAGATGTCAAGTGAAGTGCAGACAGAAAGAGAACAGCTAGATACCTGTTGGCAATACAACACTTAAACAGATGAAAGGCTAAATATGCAGAATTCACTCGTAATTACAATCTGAAAATTGGCTAAAACAAGATTTTTCTGTTGCAAGCTTTTACTCTCAGCAATCACACGTGTTTGCACATGTTATTCACTATTCATTTCAAAACAAGTTTTGCTGATTACACTGTGGGAGGAGTAATTTGCAATGCTGATTTTACTTGAAAATATTGAAAACACCTAAATACCTCGCCGGCCTGATTTAGTTTGAATTACCGTGTTACTGTAAATGAACAGTCACTTCTTATTATTTTGCCAATATTTTCATGACAAACATTGTTAGAAGACACACCACAGCTCAACACTGCTGCCAGATTCTTTGTTACATGGTTTCCAGTTTGGCTGGTTTGAGGGCTCTTCTATTTTGGTGCAACAATAGAATTTATTAAATCATATTAGGGTTATTTAATTTAAGGGTAATATGACATCTGTAGTACATTGTAATGCTAACACGTCCCCATCAGAGACTCTCTGACTGACACACAATAGCCGGTTTTATTTTCTTGTCTTGAAACTACATTTATGCCAATCAATACCAGCTAACTTTAACCACAGAGAGCATAATTTACACTCCAAATTACACTTGATTTGATGTCAGGTATCAACATGTAAATGACCTCAGCTGCTATTATTCCTTAGTGAAGCAGAAAAGTACCTGACGGCTCCCGCTGAGCTCAGTGAATTTTTGTAATTTATGTAATCCAAGGAGTAAATGAGGACTAACTCTATCTAAACTGGAAACAAATACGAGAACAGCTATTGCTGCTGCTGTTACAATTCTAGAAGATATTCCAATTACACCAACTCAGTTTTGTAAAATAAACTGCGACCACTCTATCCTTTACTGTAGGACTTCATCCGTAGTGATGCTTAGCTCTAATCATCTGACCTGACCAGGGTTGACCTCATGACCCATTTAGGCTGATCAGGGTGCATCATGTAGGTTATTTATGTTGGGAAACATTTTGGACAGTTTTCTTTTCCTCTCCCTGCTCTTTGACTGATGATGTCTATCTACCACAAAGCCCTTTTTAAAATAACTTTCTAGCTGCCTAACTCTTGATTTTAAGGCTTCTGCTTATCCTCATTCTTAATAAATGAATCACTTTAAGGTAAAAACTAACTAACCTGCAGTATATCATTTTTGTAATGTCATCATAACATACTCACAGTGATGGAATGTAACTAAGTATAATTACTCAATACTGTACCTAAGTACTAGTATATAGGTTGTGTACGTATTTATTGTATATTTCATGCTACTTTACATTTAGTCATTTTTGCACTTATTTGACCCAGATATCTTGTAGTTACTTTTTAGATTTTGAACTTTTTTTTTTCTTTTTTTAAAGTTATTTTTTGGCCTTTGTGCCTTCTATTGATAGTTCAATGAGAGAGAGAGAGACAGGAAAGCAGGGGAGAAGAATGGGGGAAGGACATGTGGGAAAGGGTCATGAGCGGGAATCAGACCCATGTCCTCCACATTGGGACTGTAGCCCTGCACATGGGAAGCCAGCTCAACCAGGTGAACTATAGCGGCACCCCAGATTTTTAACATTTTTGATCTGATTTTCTCAGATTTGTGATCACGCCATTAAAAAAAATCCATTGTTACAGTTAAAATCTGTTGTTTTTTTGCAGCAGCCTCTAACTGTAGCCTGTTGTCGCAAAAATCATTGGTCGTCAACAGCTTCACTAAAAAGTGACCTTTCATCTAAGTTGAAGTATTAAAAAATATCCAACAAAATCACACTCTATAAACATATAGGTGTTCTGATATGTCTGGTGATGCATTGGAGGGGCCTGTATTGATATTGGGGACCAATAAAAATTAGCTAGAACTAGCTCCATCTGTTAAATGCTGGCGACACATCAATGTACCACAACATTAAAACCACCTTTTTAAAAAAATATTGTCTAGGTCCCTCTTGTGCTGCCAAAACAGCTCCGACCCAAAGACACCAGACCTCTGGGGGATATCTGTGGCTGACACCGGGACGTTGGCAGCAGATCCTTTGGGTCCTGTGGTTTGCAGAGTGGGGCCTCTGCGGATCGCAGTTTATCCCATGATTGCTCGATATGACTGTAATCTGGGGAGATTTGAGGCTGGGTCAACACCTTGTGCTCTTTGTCGAGCTCCTGAGCTGTTTGCAGCGGGACGCGTTGTCCTGCGGGGAGAAAACTGCTGCAGCAGAGGGAGTGCTGCTGCCACAAGGGAGCAGACTGTTTGGTCTGCGACAACGTCCAGGATGTGTCGGAGTAACATCCACATGAATGCCAGGATGGAACTTCATTGTGATGAGCTGATCAATGATGTGCACTTCACCTGTCAGTGGCTTTAATGTGGTGGCTGCCAATAATGTATTGATCAGAGGGGACAAGTTGCTGCTGAATGATTTTGAGACTTAAGGCCAGCTTTTGGTATGACCTTCACACATGAACAGGACTTTAAATACTTAGAATTGCATACTTTGGGGCAGATAGCTCAACAGGTTGGGCAGGCGACCCGTGAACAGGGGCTGGAGTCGTGGGTTCCAGTCTGGCCTATGACCATCTACTGCAGGTCCTTCCCCCCATATTTCCACGCTCTCTCCACTTTCAACTATAATAACGGCTAAAATCCCTCTCGCCCCCCAAAAATGCATACTTTTACTAAAATCAAGGCTCTAAATACTGCTGAGGATTCTCCCTATATATTTAATATGCATTATCATAATCTGTAATAAATGATCTTTTCAAAAAGCTTCTCCAAGTTTCTGTGGAATGTGAAATCTAAATCACAACATCCAATATGTGAAATGAAGGTATGTTGACAGCCAAGGTATCACACACTGGTACAGTTTTCCTCCAGAGTCTGTGGTTGCGGTGAAACAGCAGCCCCAGCTGGAGAGCCGGAGTCAGGTTAGTATTTAGGTCAGCAACAAACTCCAACCACACGTTCAGGTTTGTGCTCTGACCTGACTGATGATGCTGTACTCCTGTGGGGGTGCAGTGCAGCTGAATTTGCACAATATAAAGGAACTCCCTCCTGGACTACTCCTTCACTGAACCATGCATGTTTTTTTTCCCGGATATTGAACTGACAATCCAACAGCACGAGATTCTGATCATCTGAGCATCAGGTTTATCATGAATGTTTGCAAGCTGCTCATCACATTAGAATGAGGCTGCTGGTTTATTGCTGTGTTTATTTCCCTCCTCGGCTCCATGTTCAGCACCATGGACAGAGAGCCAAACAGTGATTGGGTCAACAACACAACGTCAAGGATTAGAGTAATCCGCCTATTGGTCTGAATCAAAGTGACAGCAGATTGGAGCGCTGTGATTGGTCGAGGGGGTCAGGATCACCAGGATTTATCGCTGTAGTTCCACTGAGCTGAAGAAAGTCGGATATTCCAACAGTGTGACGGTTTGCTGGCAGATAGCGACTGAATATTATCGACGGGCAGCTCAGCGTCCAGGTGAAGGTCCCGTTGGAGAGCACTTGGAGCGGAGGAGCGGCTGCTCTCTGGAGGAGGAGGAGGTAAGCAGATTATGTTTCCCGTGGGATCCGTAATTCCTGGCCGGCTTCCAGACAACCAAACTGTCCTCACACATGCGTGGCGAATATGTGCGTTTCATCCACTTTGCATGTGATTGCCATCAGCGTGTGCGCCGCGATCGCCCGGGAGTCCCTTAGTGTTTCCTTCACGGGAAATCGGAAGGATTTGAGTCGTTGGGAGTCTTATCAGCAGCAGCAGTGAGACGTGGCCGGAGGGCTCACACGTTAAATCCCCCGGTGCAACGTCTGGACGGCGACGCTGGGCTTATAACAGTCTCTGTTTAACACCTTCCTCCCGTAAATAATGTCAGTTTGGCGGTGCTGTGGTGAGATCCACTCCTTATATGTAAGCTGCAGGCTCTACTAACCTCAAGTTTCTCCTTATTTGACAGACTGAAGAGACTTAAGGAGGAAATCTACAAAGCTACACTGCACCCACATGGCTGGTCAGTAATCAAATAGTCATATACTAAAAAAAAAAACAAGACATATTGAAGTCATATTGACATGTCTACCTGGTGTTAAACTTTTTGTTGCAGAGCCCAATTTCCCCCCGTTGCCAGGCTTCATTCCTCTCAAGCCGTGTTTCTATCAAGACTTCGAGGAGATCCCTGAACAGCACCGCAGCATGTGCAAGAAGATGTACCACCTGTGGATGTGTGAGTGGCTCAAAGCAAAGCTGTACTGAATGTGTAACTTATTTGCCGTTACAGCGAAGCCACACAGAAACCTCGGAGTTCAAATATGAAACACATTTTTACTGCACAAGCTGTCTGACCCTGCAAAAGAACAGCAGCTGAGAAAAAAATATCCTTGAAATTTTTCTACAAGTCCCATAAAGCGTCTTCTCCTCTCTGATCCGTTTGAGATAAGAACTATGTAACAGTAGGGCAGCGGTTTACAAGGCTCCTTTTGGTCTAAAAGATCTTTTTTATTGGCTGTGGCTGTGATATCCTGACTGGTTTATTTGCTAATGACTCATAGCGCTGACCAGATGGCCTTGGTTTGAGCAGAGCAGTTAACACTGAAATTGTGTTAAACAATCTTTGCCAGAAGCAGTTTCATCAAAGTTTATTACACCATAAACACGCAGTACAATGGTGTTTGTGAATCGCTCTGCTCTGATGGCTTCCTGCAGCATAGAGGGCAGGAAGAAGAGCAAAGAAAAAAATTAATGCAACACTGATGCATGTGCAAAAAATGAGCAAACATGAGCAAAAGAGCACCATGGAAATAATGTTAAGGTGATGCTGGTGCACTCATGCAAGGTTGGAACTGATTTTGTCCAAAGAAAGAAAGTTCAGAAGAGCATCTCTACTCCACCAACCTGCCCAGTGCTGACTGTATTTCTGAAGATGATCTCCAAGTGGAATAATTACCACAAATGTTCATCTCTCAGTCTGAACTATCTATAACTGCTGCTAACCTCTTTTCTTTCTGCAGGTGTCTTCTTTTTATTATACGATAAACATAAGCAGGTATTTAAAGTCTCGATCTGCTTCAGTGTGCTCTTATTCTCTTCCACGTTGCTTTTTGTAGTTAAGTGATTTTCAGTTTGTACGTCTTCTTTTATTTTTTTCTCATTTCATTTACCAAAATCATTTGAAGCCAACTGAATTTCTTTCTTTATTTTTTTTTCTGCTATGCATGTGGGAAAGTGTTTACTAAATAGCTTTCATGTTCCAGCTGTGTCTGGCTTCACAATTTTCTTGCAAAGCGCTTCAGAATTTCCCTATAGACGAACATTTGAAAGCGACTGGCCTTCTTTCATAGTTTAAAGACATAAGATGGGACGAGAGCGCCGAGCCCCAATTAGAAACAAGTGTAGTTAATAGAAAACGACTCCAGTTAAAAAGCTATTCAGGGAACACAAACCATCTTTTGAGTCATATTATGTTAATGCCAGCTGTTCTCACAGCCACCTCTTTCTCTTTTTTTCTCTCCAAACTCTTACCACCATATGCATGTGCATGTATCAAGTAGATTTTTTTTCTTCCTTTGGCTCCAATGCCAAAAATATCCCTGTGCTGATTTTACAGTGAACAGCGCTACACTTGCTGTGAATCTCATTGGCTGCTTTGCTTGGATGTTCGGTGGAGGTGGAGTGACCAACTTTGGACTGGCCATCATCTGGCTCATCATGTTCACTCCCTGCTCCTACGTCTGCTGGTTCAGGCCCATCTACAAAGCCTTCAAGTAGGTCCGAGCACTGACATGCAGATTTGTTTTCAGCAGAAGGTAACTTATGATTTGAAATTTTATAGTTGATGTCATAATATCTAAGCAGCACAGAGCAGCATTTTAAAATACAAGACACTAATGGGTACATTTAAATGCTGTTTTTGTGTTTCTATTGCGGTTATTATTGTTATTATTGGATTTGACTTCAGTGCTTGAAGTCCANATTATTGTTATTATTGGATTTGACTTCAGTGCTTGAAGTCCAATCTGGCACATGAGATGACTTTTCTTTTTATTGCCACTTATGACAAGTTTGACCCTCACATCTTTAATCCCCACCTCCTCTGAGGAAAAAAAATGGGCCAATGATGTATCTACATCATGATCACCCTCTCCAGTCTGCAACATTCAATAAATGACATAAGTAGCTGTCCACAGCTATATGCTCATTTCTACATGTTTAACAATATTTAATATTTTTACTGTATCATCATTCAGCTTCCACTTATAGATAAACAGGCTAACAGACACGTATCTGCTCTCAAATCCACTATAATGTGCCGCAAACCCATTATTACCTTTGGCTTATAAATGCTAACCAGACAATTTGCTCATCCAGGTCAATGGTCAATTGCTGATTTTGCTTTAAGCTCGTTTGCCCTCTGTTCTGTGAGAACGTTGAGTGACAGCAGGGATAAATGTGCCACCAGTCCCTCTGGAGATAGAAGGGCACCCAGAACATCCTCTCCGTGCTTTCGCTGAAGGGCAGCGTAATTTTTGAATCCTCTGCTGACTTGGAGATATTGTCTTGCGAGGTGACACACTATAAAGTGGTGCCATGTAGACGCAGACTGAACCGCCGAGAGAAACCTTTGCATAAATTATCCTTTATCTTCTGAGCCTAGGTGTGTTTCCTGAGCGCTTTGCTAGGTCAGGGGAGGCCAGCATGTTGTCTACAGCAGCAGATGCAAAATGCAATGCAAAGTGTAGATGCATATAACATGAAAGGAAGCGTAGCCTGTATAGGTAGGAGCAGCACACGGTGGGAGAGGGATACATTTAGAAAGCAGATGAAAATGCTTATTGCTGTTTTTTTTCCTGTTTTTCTTAGGAGTGACAGCTCCTTCAACTTCATGCTGTTCTTCTTTGTATTCATGGCCCAAGTTGGCATCAGCATCATCCAGAGCATCGGCATCCCGGGATGGGGAGTATGGTAAGAAGCAGATTGGAAACGAGTGGAGCAATAATTCTCTTTCACAATCATCAGAGTCCAATCAGATTCTTTTGCATGCATCAATCTTTCATGCAAAGAACTGATTAAGTCTTTTTTTTTTTTTTTTCAATCTATGTGACTGTTAGAACTTTTGTTACTCCAGAGCTGTTCTACTTGGATTAGGCCGTCCAGCAACACCTCTGCCTTTGTAGTTCAACTTGTCATACCCGCACCTATGAAAACATTTTTGTAATCAAGCATTTCATACCAGAAAGTCTTCGATAAGTCTCGCCTTGCATTGTGACATGCAACCACATGTGGCCCAGAAAACATCACCTGCTGAGTTCTGTTCATATTTCTTGTTGATGTTGCTCAAACGCGGGACTTTTATTGTGGGTGTCAACCTAAAAAATATTTCAACTCACCCTTACAATCAGACACTACTTGATTTAAAGTCATGAGTAAAAGTTGCATACACTATACCAGGGATGTCCAACTCCAGTCCTCGTGAACTACTGTCCTGCAGGTTTGACACGTTTCCATTACTGCAACACACCTGACATTAACAAACTTGTGTAGAACTTGACAACAAGCTGTTCCATGAATTTGAGTCAGGTGTGTTGCAGTATGGAAACATCTAAAACCTGCAGGACAGTAGGAGTTGGAGATCCCAGCACGATGCAGTTCATGGACATTTCTGAGTGATTTGTTTTTTCTTGTGCAACAAAAGCTAACAGTAAAAATCAGAGGTTGTGTTAATGATACTACAAAGTCTTACATTTGAGCCCCTGAAACATTTCGAGCTCAAACAATACATCGCTTGAGAATAAATGTATATTTTAAAGACCTTGTTCACCGCTTTCATTAACGCGACAGTGATGGACCATCAGATATTGCCCTCGTATAACTTTTATGATTGTCCTGTTATTAGATTTTGAGAGGCCGTTAAAGCGATCCTCAAAATGTCACCTGACTCAGGCTGATGATCAGAAATTAATATTATGACAGTCTCCATAAAGTTTATAAATGTCACCATGTGCGGTTGGATATCCTCATGTATGAGCTATAAAACCTTTAAACTTTATCTCACGGCATTTTAAAGTCTTCAGAATCGTTGCCATTTAACATCCAGATGTTCGGTGGTGGTATCATGTGGAAGAACACCTGATAACCCATTACGCACAATTACGGCTCCTGCTGTGCTCAGAGTTTCAGATGATTATTTTTTTCTAAAATCACATTGTGTTAACAGTCATTTCTGTCTTTTTCAGTGGTTGGTTGGCGACCATCTCCTTCTTCAGCTATAATATTTTGATTGCGCTCATCATGCTGGTCCCCACTGTCATGTTCACTGCCGTGGCCTCACTGTCCTTCATTGCCCTCACCAGGGTACGTATTTATCTAATGCATTTCTACATTGGAGTAAAGCAGACGTTGTCGAGTACGAGCTATGTTTCTCATTAAACATAATTTATTAAACAAGTCGAATCAATGTTCTATTATTTTCTGGAGCTACCAGGGTGTTTGTACTGCAGGATTTGAGATTGATTCGTTTTTGCTTGTGTTAACAAAGCACCATTGTTAGGTTCATCACTAAAATGATTAAATCCTTTGAGGTAACCAAAAATGCCCCACAAATTAATATAAAGACGAAATGAGTAGGAAATATTGTATCTAATAATCTATGTGTGTGTGAGTAATTAAAACCGCTTACCTTGCTGATAAAGACTTGTGATCCCACCTCGCCTGCAGATCCATAATTTCTACCGCGGCAGTGGCGCCAGCATGACCAAAGCTCAGGAGGAGTGGACCACAGGAGCCTGGAAGAACCCTCACGTCCAGGCAGCAGCGCAGCAGGCCGCCATGGGGGCAGCAGCCGGAGCCATGCAGGACCAGTACTCCAGCCCGCCGTACAACGACAACCAGATGTAACGAGAAGAGAGATGTCAAAGCAGTGACATGACAGTAATGCCAAAGCTAAAGAAGTTTAAACAGCAGGCGGCAGATTTTAACCATCTCCCATGATGGAGCTGATTATTAAAAAGATTTCTGAGAAAGAAATAAAAAACAAATATATAAATATTTGTTACATTACACGAACAAATAGCTCTGACAATCAGTAGGAAGCAGGGGTTTGCCTTCCTCGATTAAATGGCATTATTGTTATTATTTATACATCATTTAATTTATTTTTTTTTCTGTTTGAAATGAAAGTAGCTTCGAATAAGTATTACTGTAGTGGCTCCATTGTGAGAGCCGTGTGCTAATGTTCTAGCAATTTTTACAAAAGAAAGCAAAAATAACCTGTTTTTCTTCATGTACAGTAACTTTCATTGTAACGACAGATAAAATATTTAGCACAAACTTATTATTTTACCAGTCTACTGTTGTGATGATAAACTGTTTAGGATGTTAGTTTTTTTTTTTCTAGCGTTTTAAACTCAAAGGTGAACCAAAGATCCTGTGTGATTTTTCTAACTTTATTTTAAATGATGCTACTTTTTATGACCTCAGAGAAATTTCATCACATTTCTATGCAGTTTATCACTGATTGCACTGTGAAATGAAAGAATGTTGCAACGTCGAAAGGCAAGTGCATCTGTGTTACAGTAAGACACGGTGTTATTGCAAGTTTTCCTGCTGATTTAAATAGTAAGTGAAAATCTCAGGTTTGAACTTACTCGGCGGTGCCTCTTTGATGCACTTGACGCTTCCTGTTGACACGTCTTCCTTACACTGAAAACATCAGATTTACATCACTAGTTTAATCAGTGCTTCTATTCAATCCAGAAGAAAAAAAAAGAAACAAAGGAAAAAGCAAATCTAACAGCTGATCGGTGTTGTGTAGTCAGCTTCAGTTTGTTTAGCAATGTGAATGTTTTGTATTGAATGTTAACTTAGCATGTCCTCCTTTGTGAAATGTACATTTGGAGGAGAAGCGGCCTCTTGCTGTTTGGCTGTGTGACCACAGAGGGGCGCTGATGGTTTTAGAATGAAATAAAAAAAAAAGCTCCAACATGTACAGATTACCTTCATTCATCCTTCACAGATTCACATTTATATCATTGGGTTGTTTGGTCACGTGTGCTCTGTTTTAGCTGCATCACGTTAACACAACTCCACCTAAGATCGTGTAGAGTGGCGGTCTAAGTGTGGCATGTACACCTGTTGGGTACTAAGCAGGAGGACATGGGGGTGTAAAGCACACAAGCATCCCAAGGACAGTGGTTGGTAAATGGCACATTGTCGCTCACTCACTCCTCCTACCGAGCTGGAGTTTCCAATGAAGCTCCTTCTAGTTTATCTCTGACCCCATGTTCAGGGAGGAATTGTCTTTTTGTTCAAAGAAAGCAGCGTGAACCCTCAGCAGATTTAAGGTGTCATGATTGTCAAATACACACCACATCTTTTCATTTATGTCACCAATAGAAACACTTGTTACAGGACGAAGGTACTTTATGTACAGAATACTTCACTTCGCCTGAGATCGAGAACTTAAATGCATGAAAAATGATTTTTTGTTAAAGTCAAATATTAAGACAGGCTGCTAAGTTTTGCTTCCACACATTTGTCATGTTATTATTCTGCAGTTACTCAAGGAGGCTGCTTTGCACAGAGCCTATTTGTTTCATGTTTGAGTGTTTTGTTATATTTGCCCCATTTAGTCAAGACATTGTACTCAATCATTAAAATGTGATTTTAAATTGTTTCCAATACATTACACACAGCAAATGGTACCGCAGCCACATTTAAACACTGTTAAAATGGGGAAATTAGAAACAGGAGGGGCATTCTTGGCCTGTAGGTGGCAGTGTTGGCCCTCTGTGCTCGTCTAACAGTCGCACCGACCGTCCACCAGGGGCACTACGGGGTCTTTGTTTTTCCTCCCAGTAATGTATTCAGAAAGTCTGTACAAGAACACAAGAAATCTGAGATAGTTAGGGTGATTGATAGTGCTTGCCTACACCAAAAGCTGTATTTTTTTCTGTAAACGTACATGCAGCAAACACAATTTCTCCCTTGACATCCTGTGAGCAGGAGACCATCATAGATTAGATTCAAAATACACTTTAAATGGATTTATCTGTGGATGTTCTTGTCCCTACTGTCTGCCTCTCCCTGGGTTGTAGGAGTGATAGAATTACTCTGTGGAGTAGGGGGGGATGAAATTATACAGCGATATAGATGCCCAGAGGACCCACCGGCAGCCACCAACAAACACTGTAATTGCCATACGCATTGAAATCTCTTGTGACAAGTAGTGACAGCACAGACTTGCGCCTTCAAGTAAACAGGACCGGTTGTCAGCTACGGAATATAGTCATTGATTCATAACAAATCAAAGCTGAACAGATGTAGCACTTTTGTAAATTCTATTCTGCCCACATGTAAAACAGTGGTGGGAAAAAAAAACACATCCAGCTGCAGCTTCTCATTATTTTATTCTGCCTAGTAAAAAAAAAACAACACAGATCTGACCTGATTGCAAACTGTATCTTAACTCGACTTAACAGCGAGCTACGGTGCACTAAAGCCGTGTCACAGCAACAGGGCCAGAGTTTGTGATTCCCACAGAAGCCGAGGTAATCTTTAGCAGGATCCCGTATAGCCCCTATGCTGCAGTCGCTGTTTGTGACACTGTTGTGAAAGAAAACGAAGGGAGCATTTGGTCTCGTCACACTCGGTCCTTGTATTCCACTATGTTTCCCAACACGCTGTATTTACGTAGAAAAGGTTTGCTGCAATCGTGCATTAGAGTCATTTACATATGCAGAAACAAGACGTAAACACATCGCTGCCATGTTATCACCTTTCAACCTGCTTGTTACACATCCGGCAGAGAAAAAAACAAGATTAATTTGAAGCCCTGTTTCCATCTACCTGATTATGTAAATCCAGCATTCACTCTCCTTTTAACGTTCCAACTCCGCTAACTGGGAAATATCTGGATGTTTAGCTGATAAATGCTCCAACAGCCAGTCTCTGACTGGGTCTGTGGGGCTGTTTGGGTCGGTTAACCTCCTGTAAATTCTTAGAGCTTTTCCACAGAAAATAAATTTCTGCTATATCTGGAGATTACCCAAACCAGTAAAGTTGTGGGCCTGTGTAAAACTATGGCAGCTTTTGGTCCTCTATAGAGGACAATGTGGTGGATTTTGAAATTGTTTGAGTGCTTCAGCTTTATTACAAATTTTAGTTTTGATGTAGAGAATCCTGACTTTTTGTGAAGCTGATGCTGCTCCTTTGGAACGGTGCTAAATAAGTGCAACCTCTTCTTCCTCTTTCTCTTGTTCTTCATGTTCCTCTTCTTCTACTTTTACTTCTTCTTCTTCTTCTTCTTATTATTATTACTGCGCTTACACCAAAGCTCTCCTGATTTCCTCTTCCTCGTGGTCGGTCATACCAACAGCAGAGATCTGAGGAGTTGTCGTAAGGAACAACGTAAGGTGCACATAAAGGCCACAGTGTGACCTAAAGTTGACGGAGCACAGTGGGCCTTTGTGTTTATTTCTCAGGAAAGATGGAGATAGAGTGCCCTTTCATGCTGTTAAAACACACACACACACACACACACACACACACACAGGTTTGGACAAAGGTGTACAGACATGGAGTCATGCGAACACACAAGCATGCTTTTTATGTTTGTGTATCACATGGAGCAGGGGTCCCAACACCCAGCACATTTCCTATAACTGTTCTCTGAGGGTCACAGACCTGCCCAGACATCCTGTGGGTAACATGTAACAGAACTGAGCCCAGTCCAGAAATAAGCCTAGCTAGAGTGAAACGTAGCTCACGGTCAGAATTCAAAACCAGTGTTTACTAAATGACCTAAGGAAAGAGTCAGCAGTCAGTGCGTGGGTGTGAGTCGTCTGAACCTGCCACAGTGAATGTGCCTCTGCAGTCTGCAAACCGGGTTGTTAATGACCAAAAAAAAATGAATAAAAAGCAAAAACTAGAAGATAGTAATTACGTTGATAATTATTAGCAAAATCGCCCATTTGCATCTGTGTAAAGTGGTTACTGTTAATGTCTGCCCTCGGAGCCGGTGACCCCAGTAGAAACCCTCTGGCTTTGTGCAATAACTGATGCCTCTGCAAGATATCATTAGTCACATTACAGCGACTAAAATCAAAGGATTTCGCTGAGATCATCAAAGGTTGTGACGGCTTGAAATAGGAATCATAGGAAATTTCTTTGAGGGAAAATAGGGAGGAAAGTTGAAAAGTTGAATGTAGAAAAGATGCTGATGATTGCCCTTCACAGCTTTAAAATCACAAAAATGTAAAGTTTGTCGTGTAGTTTGCTTTGAATGGTGATTTACTGTACAAAATATTTGGGCTATATATCAACATAACTCATGGTAGCGTTTAGTCACAGATATTTCTGCTGACTATGTTAAATGCATGATTACATTTAAACACACAATATTCACATTTGTTTACTTTAAAAAAAAAAAGATTTTGAGAAATACATTTGCTTGTTACATCTGACTGCTAAATGTTTCCATTGCTAGCAGCCGGTCAGCTGGTTACTAAGTAACTAAGCCAGCTGCAGAATGGTCTGGCTGCACCCCAGTATTATTCTGCTATAGAGGGAAAAGCCACTCTGGCTTGTTTGTATTTCTTTAAACCAACAAAAATGCATTGGCAGAGCGAAGTGATGGATATGAAAATGATGTATGACAATGTATGACTGTCTAAAGTGACTAATTCGCTGAAAAAATCTGTCAAGGCAGCCTTTCTGCACCATCGAAATCCTTTGCAAAACCAAAGTGAAGGAATAAAAAGCAACAAGCAGACAGCGGAAGGAGAGGAGAAAATTGCAGAAACTTCCAATGGCAAACTGTAATCTACAGTCGGACTACTAAGTATCTGCTCCCAAATGAAAAACAGTCTGGATTTGTTACCTTTGGACAAAGGGGGACAAGCTGTTTCCCCTTGCTAAGCTAAGCCAGCTCACTGTTAACTGTGTCAAACTGGGGAAGTTTGGCATCATGAGAGTATGACATGAAGAGAAGTGCATCACGGCAAAAGCATGTGAGCGAGTGATTACTGAGAAAAAAGCTCTGCAGCAACAACCAAAGTACAAACGGTATCTTCTCCTTTTCTCAGAGAACTGTTTGTTGTCCATTTATTGTGTTTGTCTGAAAAAAAAAGGAACCGAATACCATGAAGCTGAAAGTGGAACAAAGCTGGTTGGCCAAGAATGCCAAGAGGACACCAAACCACAAACCGATGAAACCAGCTGCAGCCCGAGGTGACAGGAGCGCTGATGAGACAGTTGTGAAGCATGTCGACTCGATACAAAGGATAGGGCGAGTCGAACATCTCGCTCCGTCTGACAGCAAACAAACTCCCCATTACAACAACGTGTGCACGCCATCAGCTCTGGAGCCAACGCATGAGTAGGCAAAAGAGGTTGGGAGCGTCTTTCAAAGAGCGGTGGGTGGCTGCGACATCAGACAGATAAAAGAGCGGCATTAATCTTCTCATCTATCTTTCGGCACAAATGCAATATTTCCAAAATGTCAGACTAGCCCTTTAACGGCAAAGTGACTGATGACATTGTCCGGCTTTGGAAACACACCAAGGGTGCAGTCCCAGCTGTACTTTGATTTTTGTTTTGACAAAAACCCGATAAAATAAACAAATCAGCAGCTCCCCAAAGCTATTGGCATCATCCAGCAAAAGGTCCCACCCTAGATCATCTTTACATGTGTATGATGAGAGGAATCAAAGCCAGCGACTAAGGAGGGGTCACCCAGCTGTCTGGAGCCGGGCCACGTTAGTCAGCTACAGGGAGGGAGAGCTGCTGCCACCAGGCTGTGAAATCACCGATCTGATGATGGGAGTCATCCCCCTGACAGCGCAGGAAACAGTGACAGTGGAGGTTGGAGAATGAGTCTGGTGAAATATGGGCCTGTCAGAGGGGAGAGAGGCTGAGCACAGTGGCGCAGGGCCGTCGCTCCCCGTGGCTGACTTCATCATTGACACTCCCCATGGAGCCAGCGGAGGGGCTGGGGGGGTGACTGGGGGATTTTGTGGGGACCCGATTAATGCTGGAAGCCTATCTTCCCTACACAAGATCTCCCCATTTGTTCCAATTGCCTGGGACTACAAACACGAATATCCCAACTTCAATTTCTGCCTTTCAAGGAAGGAAAGCCTTAATGAGAATTTATTGCCCTGTTGTTGCAACCATGAAGACTCCCAGGGAGGCTGGAGAAATCGTCCATTTGCATACTCCTTAAAATTGATGAGTGAGGAAAGTGAGGGAACGAAGTTGTAAGAAAGAGCGCTTATTTTTGCAGGAGACACCAAAGACACGCCAGATGTTTTCAGCGGTGAGGCCGGCAGCATTTAAACTGTCAGCCGGTGCACTCAAGTGTGTCTTGTGTCGACGGCACAAGTTGCCTCCTGGTCTCGTATAACGCCCTTTGCTTTCGATGTGGAGTGTTAACACAAGAACTGAAATGTTTGTTAACTCAGATATATATGGTGGAGTCAGCTCTGTGTGCAGGATGAGTTATTATCAAAACAAATGAGCCAGCAACTGCAGCTGCATGTAAATCAGAATGCTGCTTTTTTTTCCTCCTCTCTTCACTATTTCGAAGTCCTCAGCCATTCTCTATCTCCCAGCCCGTGGTTTTCTCATCTGCCTCTATTCTTGCTTTACAAAGCTGGTCTTTCCTCTTACCTTTTCCGTGCAGCAATGTGTTTATCCCTACGGAAATGAAGATTTCTTCACATCTTTATTCATTTAATTAGGTTGCAAAGCAGAGCTAGAGCCAGAAGATGAATTACCTGTGGCCTTGATATTGTGCCACAGAATGTCTACACAGTGGGCTCTGCAGAAATTAGACCTCAAGTCTGGAGGTGGGCTTTTTGGCAAAGTCTTCTCACAGACTAGTCCCTATTCTCTCTTTCCACTAAATTCAATTAGCCTCGCATAAACCTTCTACGGCGAAGAATGGAGGTCCAAAGTCATTTCTTTGAGCCATGTCTCCTTGTAAGCCAGCTGGTCAAATTAGGGTGGAGTGCTTTGAGTCTTTGTCAACACGTTTGTTCTTGGGGAAAGTCTAACTAATGTATAAGAAAACTTTGCCTTTTTGCAGGACCAAGAGGGTGTTTTAATGTTCTTTTTTTTTTTAGAGATTACATACAGAATATAAATCTTCCAAATTAGAATGAATAATACAAAAACCGCCCCAGAAATAGTCCAAACTATTAATAAAGATGTATGCATTCAGTAAAAGCTTAATTAAGCTTTCGCACATGCTACATGCAGACTGTGGCGGCAAAGCGCCTCAGACAAAAAACTCTGATTAAACACAAGTAATAATTGTAATTTAAGCACAAACACTCCCTCGTGGCATGACCTCGCCATGAACTACTGGCTGTGACTAAAACGGGACGGGGAGGGTGCAGCTGGGGTGAGCAAATTAGTGTTGTCATTTTGTCATCGGTGTCACCATAAACTTGTGATTACGCACTGCACAAGTCAGTCAAGTAAACTGTCTGCTGCACAAGAGGAAAGGATGAGGAAAGAGCGACCAGCGAGGGGACATTTCTTGGAAGTTACGTTGAGCTAATTATCGTTTTCGCAGCCTGCCCATAGGCACCACTTGGGCTACATTGTGATCACAGCTTTAACAAAGATGCCAGTGGATGTTGGAGAGGGATAAAACAGGTGCGGTAGATGATGACAGGTCAGAGTTTTCATCACAGGCTTAACAACCGTCACAATCTGCGTGCATTCATCACATCTCCCCGGAGTTTGACCACTTTTAACTTCATCACTGCGGAGTCGGTACAAACTGTAATGGCCCCACTGTCATGCCAGAAATGTAAGCCAAAGGCCATTTGCAATATGCAGCCGTCATTTGATAATGACTGGCAACTTCAAACCCTGGAAAAAGGTGTTTCCTCGTGTTTTTTCCCCCCATTTTCAGCATCGGCGGCATTACACCCATGGCTTCCACTCCCGCAGGACTTTTGTGTATTCAATGACGTCTCGCCACTGAGAATGCTGGAAGATCTAATCAGTCCTGCTTCACTTCACTTGATCTGTTTCCTCAATTAGGTTGCAAGCTTGCAGCTGCAGGACGCTTGCTGCTTTACATAGGTTTACTGGTAAAGTAAATGTAGCTTGTTGTAGGGGGAAATATTTGTCTTGGGGGTTTTTAAGGCTCTCCCTACAGATCTTCTGCTTATCGACGATCAGACATACCACGCTGCTGCCCAGAGCAAAGTATTTACATATGTAATGGATTTGCTCTTATCATGTTGCAACTTGATCCGTGTGCAGTCGACAAAATCGTTCCCTTCTCTCGGGATACTCATACATTATCTTGGCACGTGTTCTTTTGATCGGGCGTCGGCATGTTTGCAGAGCTCACGCGCTGAATGAGAAGGAATCTGCGAGATTCAAGGGAAATTACCAAAAAGCCTGCTACTTTAGATATCATCAGAAAATGTGCCGTTAAGAAAGCGCTTTCTAAACTGTTTGTGCTGGGGTTTGTCTCGGATCAGGAAGAGCAGTGACGCTGCACGTCTTGTCAGGTGATCAGTGTAATCTGACTCTTACTATTGCTGCACATCCTGACGAGCTGTTCTGACTGCTCACCAACCCTCTCTCCTCCTACGTGTTGCTAGTCGTGTTAACTTGTCCCTCCACTCTCCTCCTGCTTTACTTTCTTGTAACCATAGTTGTCTTGGCATCCTGAGTGCTGCGTATATTCCATATCTCAGCGATACAGTGTGTGTCTGCTGGGTTTTGTTCTGTACACCCCCTTGGGGGTATTTTTTATGTGCTCCACTCAGAATCTCACACTGTTTGGATTCACTTGGGAAACATCCTCTAGCGCATTTCTGCTAATCACAATTGCATATTTGTTTGTTGCAAGAAATGGTTTTAAATCATTTATATGTATTCAACTCGATGACTTTGACAGCCATTGCTGCTGTAGGGAATGTGCTGCAGTATGTCCTTTTCATTACCAATAACAAGAACATGAAGCCAGGACTGTAAAAGAGGCTCCTGGTGGACATTGTGCATTACTGCTTATACCCCCCTGAGGAACATACAACTTCATTTATGCTACTTAAATAGCAGCTGCATGAAAATATGCGGAAACAAACAACACACAGGGCAAGCTTATGAAAAACTGGTACGAAAGAGTGAGACTTCTCGACAGAAAAAGTAAAGTATATCTGGTGTTTTTGACAATTCAATGCATCATTTGGCTTCTCTCTTCCACATTACAAGTCGTTGATATGTCTGTCTTTCACAAAAATACAAACACATTAACATAAACACAGCCAAAGTCGAGTATGTGCCACCACATACTGCAGCACTTTGACGAAACAACATAATGTGGCACAGAGAGCTGGAATGGGGTGATTTTGTGTGAACAGCCTGAACAAACAGCCCATACCAAGAGGAAGTCCCATCACGGGGGTCAGGGTTTTGTTAGGACAGACCAAATATGAGAGCGAGAACTGCGTATCAAAACAACAAGATAATGGATTCTAATTCCTCCGGGGGACAGGAAATACTTCTATGAGGAATGTCTGTGTTTTCCAAATTTCACAACTGAAACTTGCCACACTGTGCGTTAGATAAACTGCACAATCAAATGCAATCAAATACAGTAGCCCTGCCATAAATTTTGTGGAGCTTAATATGTTTGGTGTTATGTTCTGGAGTTTTCCTCACAGGATTTTGCTCAGCAAATGAAATTTGCAAAGTTGTCATGGAATCAAATGTTCACATAGCAACTTTTTGAGCAACCGTTCCAGACGTCTCATTTATTCCATTGTCAAGAATGAAAATAAATTAAACATTACATTGCCATTCATGCAAACAGCTGAGTTGTCACTGTGTTCTCTTTTGTTTTCATGCACACCTTAAGGCCAATGCCTGCTATGACCTTCTTTCATTCCTTCCTTCTTGTTCCTCAGATTTTTGCAGGTTTGATCCTCATACTTTTATACAAGGACGTCATTAGTGCACAGCTTGTTAATTTTGTCCTCGCTTGTGTTGAAAGTGACTATGTTATCTAGACTTTTAGTCATAAAAGTGTGATGAAGCTTGTAATCGCTCCACGAGTGCCGCTCGTTAGCCGACAGTTCTACAAGACAACATGATGCATTATTGTCAACTCCTTTCAAGTCATTGTTACCATCTGGCTATGAGAAGTATTCAACTGAAATGGGAATTAAAAAAACAAAACGAACCAAGAAGTGCCTCGATCTCCTCCTCACTGGTAAAACAAATAGTATCACTTTTAAAGAAGTTCAGCATTAAGTTATAACAACATTATTCGCTCTTCTCTCAATGTCGCAATGTGGTGTTGTGTTCCTGGAACGACTCTTCATGCATAATGTGTTTGGCTTCTGTTTGCAGCTGAAACAAGTCCGATAATGTCAAATGTTCATCTGCAACAAGCCACTTTCCGAAGAGGCTAAACTCGACAATGATGTGACCAAATCAGATTTGTTTGTGAGTGTCTCCACACATCCCAACATGTCAGCAACTTGACGACAACGTGACCGATTCATTTGCTGCCACCATGCAGTCGCATTCACAGTTTGGTGTTTATAGGGCGTCTTATATGCAGTGTGTATTTTTCTTCTGTATTTGTAAAGGTCAGATTTGCATCCCTGCCTGAATCATGCATGACAAAGTAACACACAGCTCCCAGAAAAAATGCCTCAATGCATTAAACATATCACACCTAATCTTTTATGAAAGGGATGATTTCAGTAACTTGTCACACCTGTCATGCAGCATTTCCTTTGGATCTACTGATACATATTCTGAGCAAACCTGCAGATATGGGCTCATATGCTGCACTGTGAGGCACTCCGGTGTGAGTAGTGCACGGCATTCGTACTGCATTTTGCACACACAGCAGACATGTAAATGTATTTATTGTATAAGACATTTTTGACAGGTGTTCACTGTTAGAAAAATACAGCTTTGCATCAAAACATGTCAAAGATCCTGTATAACTGTCACCTACTCCTGCGCTGTTGTTCCGCTGAATGTCAGAATCACATGTTCTTGCATCTTTCTCAGTCAGTGTACAGTATGATCACAAGCTACCAAAGATTTAAGAACTGACTATTTATCGTACAAAATGAAAGACAGTTATGGCCAAACAATTGAATGCCAAAGACTATTCCTATTCTGCAGTTCAAACAAAATGCCCATTAAAAAAAATATATAGAAATTTAACACTAACAAACTAAATTTGCTGCTTTATCACGGCTTTGATCAATACACGCATATTGATACACAGAGAGCTCAGACTGCCATGAGAGAAAAAAGTTCAGTAATGACATTTAGGAATATTAAAGTAACAATCCTTAAGATGTTCATGTTGTAAAAACCCAATTTCAGCCACTGTTTACGGTCAGGGTGTTTTGTGCAATAGCCATTGAAGCAGTTTACAATCAATAATTACCTCTCCATATTGTAGTATTAACTGATCAAGGCGGGGTCGGCTGTTCCACGCTCGATTCAAATTGCCATTACACGCATGCACAGGCAGCAACGCATGCATGTGATCCAGCGTTACTGCTAGTAATTTTATTTCACTTTCAACATCCTCAGAGTTTACTGTTCACTCTCTTTACACTATATTACTGCTGCATGAAGTTCCTGTTAAGAGAACATTTCTTACTGCTGCTGCTGCCGCTTCACAATGAAAGTGCTCCACTGGCAAAATACGGGGGGAAGGCTTTTATCGTAAAGCAGTCAAAGGAAATTTGGAATAACTCTAACCGCAATCAATCATCAAAGATGCATCAGCAAAACAAGAAAATAGAATTTTGGTATTTCCTTGAGGGCAGATCAGTTTTTAAATATTGCAGGGAGTAATGGGTCAAACACAATGTGGCACACTGTTGGGTATAAAACCACTCCACACTCCACACTATGCTACATATAGTGGAGCATATAGTCAGGTCGTGGTTGTTCATGGCATGATTTAAAAATGCCAACTATTAATGACTTCTATGCTAAAAAATACTATGAGTTTGTTTGTGGATCCACCGTTTCCTCTGTCGTATTTCTGCAAACTGTTCAAGTAATGCTCGTTTTCCCACAGGACCTGTAGAATCAGAGCCGAGTCTCAACCCCACCTTGTCACACACCGCCGCTTTGGCATCATACTGTTTACCCTTTAGCAAAGTTTTTCAACTTAGTTTGATAGACGATGAACATTAGAAATAAACACCGTAAGCCTGTGGCCAAATATTCTCTGCTGGTGTCGTCTGCATTTGGTTAATATAGTGAAAGGGTGTATTTTAACCCAAACCGTGACCTTTTTTAACCAAATTCTGGGTGAAGACAAAAGTGGATAGAAAGCAAAAACAAAACTTTTTAAAGTCACACAACAGAAGGAAACTTAGTTAAAAAAAAAAAACCCACAATGGTCAAACACCAGTCGTGAATGTCCTGCAACCTGCACCATTATCATCCCTCCAAGCTCAGTGAGAGTCTCTTTTAAAGTGGAAAATCTCCTATACGTGTATCAGCGCTGAATATTGATGTGGATGGCACAAACGCCAAAGGACACACCTTGTACGTGTCTCTGAGACGCCCAGTGGCTTTGAAAAGATGCTTGTCTTTGACGTCCTGGGAATGAGAACAGGTTGAGCATTAACTCACAACAGATGTCGCCATATCAACCAGGACGGAAATCTTAAGGATTCTAACTTTAAGCCTCGTTAAATATCGAGTGGTAGGAGGCCACAGTAGACCACTGCAGGGATATCCATTGGAAACAACAGCTCAGCTCAACTGGAGAGGTAGGTAGAGACGGCTTTCTTGCACTCTGCATTATAACGCTAAATTTTGGCAGTAGTGTTTTTTCTTTCTTTTTTTTTTTTTCCAACAATACATACTATTTGAATAATTCAGATTATCAAGAAAAAATATATATAAATTCATTGCATTTCACAATTACAGTAACAGGTCAAAATGGATAAACAAAGTACAATCAGTTACAACAAAATAATCTCCATCATTAAAGTCATGCATCAGTGGAATATTGGTATATACATTCTTCAAAAGGTGTAGATGACCTATGTGCCACCTGACCAGTGTTGGTACTTGAAGAAGAGACCACAAGACAGTGTAAGCATACAGCTTACATATATATACTGAGAGTCTTGTTTTCTGGAAAGCACCCTTTTTCTGCCAGCTGAGCTTCCTGTTCCTGTTTTACTGAAATAAGAAAGGAAGAATGGGGACACAATGTGAATATGCAAGGATTTAGCGGCGTGCAGCGTCCAGTGCTGACAGTCTGTCTTTCTGCTGAATTACAATTTGATGTTGACAAATTCAAATATGACCTGCTGTCTTCTTCTTGCTGTTAACACAACATTAAACAGGATGCGCCCAGAGAATCACAGTATCCCAGCCTGACCCACCGAGGCAGTGAAGAGAGAGAGAGAAAGGGTAAAAAAAAAAAAAACTAACACATTACACTTCTTCTGAGTCACTGGGCATCTCTGTCTGTCCCCACACTGCATGGATGAATGCACCTGGGAAGACCTTGTCCCCTAATTTTATTTGTTGGATTGCAGCTGAACCCTGACTCATCTGGTACCACTCTTCTCTGCACAGGCACCATTTCACGCTATTTATAATTTAAACAAAGCCACTCTGTGTGTGTGTGTGTGTGTGTGTGTGTGGATATACAGTAAACACCTCTTTTGAAAGTCAATGATGTGTCCTCCTAGCATGTAACCAAACCAGGCAATATGAGAAACGTAGTTGGCAGGACGATATTACAATGTAGATGGCAGGGGTGTGAACTGTTGGTTCATTATTGGAATATTGACGTGAAATAAGCATTACGCAATGGTGTGTGTGTGTGTGTGTGTGTGTGTGTGTGTGTGCGTGCATGTTCACTTTAAAAAACCCCACATTCTCAGTGCCAGTGGAACCCTTGATTGCTGTGGACCCCAGATCCCAGAACAGCACAAAAAAGTAGAGACAAACAACACCAACAATGAACCAACAACAAATGGATTCCATTCACATTTCAATGGAATAGCGATCAGGGTCACTCTAGTGTGGCAGCCTTCCAGTGCCTGATCAAGACCTGGAAGAGAAACACACAACAAACAATACTTTTGTTAGAGGTGGATCTGTGACACTTAGGACTCAGTGACGGGTTTTAAAATCGGATTCTAATCGGAACTATGTCATAATAGTGCACTGTTCAAACTGTAAAGTAGTTAATTACCATCATCCTACAGTGAGGATTTCTTTCCTCTGTTCTTTTGCTTCCACTCCATGTCTGGCGCAATAGCACGCATTGTACTTTAATATTTTGCACCCTCAGTTGCATTTTGAGTAATAAATGTGCCATCATTTAACTGCGCTTAATTGCTGCGTCGTGTCAGTCTGTGCAGTGGATTGCTGTGACGGCGGCTGGACAACATCAGTCTACTCGTGTTTGCGCATTGTCCTAATATTGTTACGTGGTCGTTCCAGAATGGTTGAACAACAGCAGCGGCACAGCGCTTACAGCTGCAAACACAAAAAGCAGATCACAGAGATGACAGACGTATCCACCTTTTTTATTTGCCTCCCTGTGGTGGCTCATTTCATGACTTCAAATCGCCGACCAATCAGTGAGAGCATTTTTATTGGAACATTAGACTGCTTTTGTTGTTATTGTGAGCTTAAGTCACAATGTCAGGAACGCTTCTCCTTGTAATGACTGTTACAGAACGTTTGCCAACCTGCCTTGGTTATTGCTGCTACACAGGTGCCGTTTAACATTAAAATGGTGGCACATTTACCATTTGAAATTCACAGTAACGAATGATTGATTTCACCACCAGTTTAACCAGCTGTCTACTATAGTTTGATGTTACACAACGGTCCATCGTACTAAATGAAGACAGGCTGAAATGTTCCTCCTATATTGATGCAGACAGCAACAAGTGCCACTACTCACCTTAGTAATGTTTTCATCTGGTTCATAAACAGAAATATTGGTTCTTTTTCCAGACATGGTCCAATATTTCTTTACATCACTGACACTCTGTCCACTTTTTTTTGGTGTTCAATCACTTTGGGTTTGTTGTCGGACTTTACTCCCAACCCTACTGATGTTTCCCCAGAACAGAACCTTTTTCTGATGTTAATTCTAAAATAATCCTTTTTGTCCAACTTGTTTTAATGCGTTTTCTCTACTCATTAGCTCATGCTGTGGTCATATGAAGAATGCCTTTGGTGGAGAAATTCTCAGGTGGCCTACACAGTGTAACTATCAAGTGACCAGTGCCATGAATGCCTCTCTTTGGCGGCTGTATCTTTTTCATGCTCATTAATCTATAATTAGGACCTTCATGTATGATTAGTTTCTTAGATAAGGATTTTATAAGCGTGGGAGAGTTACACAAGTGCTTTATGCTTTGTCTGAATGTGTTCAAGTAGGAAGAAGGTTCCTTTTTTTTGTTTGTTTTTACAAAAGTGGCTTAATTAAAGAGGAAATTTTCATTGAAAGCAATAAAAATTGACTTATTCGCTCACTTGCTGGCTTCTTCTCAAGATTAAGTTGTTAAAGGCAGAATATATGTTGTACAAATTCAGACTGAAAGGTTCAAACCCATTATGGAAAAACCTTTAACACCTCCTTAAACAATATCTATTGTTTTCTGGTGCTGCCGAGCGGGTCGCTGGCATCAGTGGAGAAACGTCAGGAATGGTCAGATGAAAAACACAGATTTTCAGTTTAGTTTAAACAAACTAATTCCACATAAGACAGATAGGTTGTTCTGTTTACATAGACTGAATAAAAACAGCGCATGTTCAGGATTGGTTTTTGAGACAGAGACTGATGGGTCCATATTTCATCCACTGTGGCCTATAATAGAGTAGCTGAGGTAAGGCCGAGTCTTTATTGTAGCACCACATCTTGCTGTGAACATTACCCTATAGGGTAAGTCTAATTCTGCTGCCAAGATCAGCTTTCACACAGAGGGCCAAATACTACAGTGTAACCTCTATACATGCAGTCAGAAGGGCTGCTTGACTTACAGTGAGGTGAAAAGTAGAATTTAAACCTTTAGATTTGTAGAGTTTAATATTTCTGCTTCTATTTTGGAGAAGCTAGCACTTACTGGGAACTAATTTACCCTAATTCTGCACATAAAACATGACTCCAGTGTGGATCTTTGTTCATTATTACAGTAATCCTTTCTTAGAGTAGTGTTACAAGATGCACTTTCAGAATAAAACTTTGTGCTTGCGGCCTTCCTTCTGCAGCAGTTGGAGTTAAAGCTCCAGACACTGAACAGCCTGTTGTTTTGGAACGTGGCTAAAACCAGGGGTATTATACGGCTGGCAGAGTGAACAATCCTTGCAGTATTTTGAGCTGAAACTTAAAATGCGCATATCGCCGGCATGAGAGACTTACATTAACTTGTTAAAAAGAGTCGCGGTATGGAACCTTTTACTCCAGAAATGCTTTGTCTAACATATTTTTTAAGTGTTTGTTTCACCTCACCAGTGAACAAAGCCAGAGCACTTGAACCTCTTTATAGAAAGTCTTTTCAAGAGGATATGATGGTAATTCAGAGCGCAATGATACACTTCCTAATAGCGCTATTAGCAAGTTCAACACCCCTACATCTCCCTTTGAGGGAAAATATCAAAGTTTCAGAGGCTGTTAATCTTAACGGGAGAGTGAGAGCATAATTCATTAAATCATCAAATATTTCAGCCAGGAACCCATTAAGTCCACTAAGTACTTCAAAACACTGTGAGGCTCTTCAGATAACTGCATTTAGCCGCCACCCTGTCATGTGCTTCGGTGTAACTCAGCAGTGGGAAAACGACACAAACCGTGATTTACAGTTTGCCTCTCAGTTTGGAAAGCAGATTTCTAAGAACGTTTTAAATGAAACTATTAAATCAATTGTCGATGCTGTGACGACACATTCAGTCTTACTTACTGTGCTATCTTGCAGTTGGTTGTTGTGACAAAGCGTCCTGTGTAGTGAATGTTACACCTGACCACGTTGTTGGTAAAATCTGACTCCAGCACCAAGAACTTGGGATTGACCTGGAGCTGGAGATAAAAGAAAAGAGAAGAAACATGCATGAAGGCAAGTAGAATTGGCATTACCTCAAGTGAAAATCCGTTTAAATGAATAACTCTGAACATGTATAGATCTTTCCGTGTGGACATCTTGCAGCCATATTGACCAAATAAAATATGCATGAGTACAGACAATATGATGGATGGGAAACCGGTGGCACCGAGCCACGAGGAGCTGCAACCTGGAAAAAGTCCACATAACAAGGAACCTAAAAACTTTATGACCTGGATCAATTTGTTTTGGTGGCCTTGACCCGCTCTCACTCCACGGAATGTGACCTTGCGCTGTCCGCAAAACTAGCCATGTCCACGCACGTCAGAGTCTCACTTGACTCTTACCTTTAGTATGTAGTTTCCAGGTTTTATGTCGGTGATATCGATCCACTGGCAGTCAATATCCGCATTGTATGTATCGTAGCAGCCCGGGCTCAGACCCTGGAGGAACAGAGGGAAGGAGAGAGGCTCGTGAGGAATACTGATCCGGGTCGAAAACAACTCCATCGGTCAAAAAGTAAATGTAAGATCTTGTAATATATATATCAGCAAGTTAATAAATACACTATCCCTCTGTTAATGTAACAACAACTTATATTTCCTGGGGGCCACTTAAATTATTGTTGGAATTTTTGCTACAATTTTCACCACCATGTCAATCCTTGGATATGAATTCACTAAGCTGAATGGATTTTCGCAGTTGCAGTTGTCTATAACAGCATAACTTCAGTGGGTGGATATTGGCACGGTAAGCTAATAAAACATGAAGTAGAAGGCAGTGTATCAAGAGTATACCACCAAGTGAATATTGATTGCCGCAATCCCCGCTCGTGTTGCCGCGGTACCTGAGTGTGAGCGGTGCAGGCGTAACGCTTCAGATGACCAAAATCGCAGGTGGTGTCCTCCAGACAGAAGCTAGCCTTGTGTCCCTCGGCCACTTTACGGCCGCTGCTGACCTCGAGTAAATCATAGTGGCTGAACTCATCCATACTGTGGTAATGCCTGTCAGAACCAGCAAAAATCACAGGATGTAGTCAAAAGTGAAAGAAAAAAAACAAACAAACATCTTGGCTGTGCATCTGTTCTGAGTGTCTCATGCAAAAGCATCAAAGCAGAACTCACAGCCGCTTCATTAAAGTCGTTAAGCTGCTATTTGGTTTAAATTTTGGTGCAACTTTCCAGACAAACTGTGGATTTATAGACTGTATATTCAACTTCTTGACCTCAGCTGTTAACATTTTTGTAAGTGATGTTGCACCTTCACTGAACACTTCATAAATCATCAATGGATAATGGATACTAATTAATGACAACAGTAAAGTATTGCTGAAGCAAGGCATTAACACCCTAATGATGTATGAATGTTGTTAATTAGCTTGTACCAATCAGGGAGTTCAGAGGTGTTTGTCTGTGTGAGAGTGAGAATTGGTGTAGATGCGTTTACGTGTGTTTTGCACGTGTGGTTATTTCTATTCGTGCATGCACATGTCTGCGTGTGCATCTGTACATGTGTGTGTGTAAATCACAGTGCATTTGTGTGCTGCTTGCAATGTGTCTGTGTGTGTCTGCACAGCTTCAGCAGCTTATGAAGCATGGTTGCACATCACCGCCGATCATCACAACTGAAGTGGAATATGAACCAAGTGACTCTCAGTGAGTGACTCTGTCAGTGAGCTGCTGAAATCATCTGCAATATTAACTACTATATGACTTGGTCCTCTCCCAAATGTCAAAGTGACCCAGGATGCTATTCACTTTTACAAGCATCATGTGCAAATAATTGTGGTTTATGCTAGCGAGTGCATATTTGCATGGAGAACGATGACAACATAATTCCCGGCTGATGAGAAAAGCTCTATTTCTGGTCATTATTTTGATGGATTTATGCGCAGCAACAACAGAGTCATTAAAACACACACATATATGAAGTAGTTATAAAAATATACATCATCATTCCCTCTATTTCCATTTTTGCGGTTTCTGTTTGTTTTGTTTTCCCACATTCACAAATGTAATGTGTTTCCCGTGTACTTGTGTGTGCGCGTCAGAATAGTTCTATTTTCGAGAATAGAATCACTGCTCTGTACCACCGATGCCGAGCTTGGTTTGTCTGGGAGACACTTTTGCAAAATGATACGAGGCCAGGAGCCAGCTAATAAGCAAGCAATAGGTTTATCTGATTAAACTGATGTGTATAAATTCATTAATAAATTATTTATTTTCAAATTAGTTGTGCAGTAGTTAGCACTGTCACCTTACAGCGAGCCTTTTGTTGCAGTTCGCATGTTCTTGCTGTGTCTGCTTGGTTATTCTCCAGCTGCTCTGGTCCCGTCTCAGACCTGCAGGTAGGTTAACTGGTGGTTCTACATTGTTTCAACATGTGAGTTTAAATGTGCATGGCTGTCTCTTTGTGCTACTGGGACTGGAGACCTGTCCAGTGTGAACCCCGTTTCTTACCCAGTGTACAAAAAAGGTCAGGGGCAACGGGGCAGCATGGTTAAATTGTACACTACCGGACTTAAACACGTCTTAAAGTGTAATGTGTAGTAATTGTAATGTTTTCTTTTCATCATTGCTGAGTTCCTTAATTGCTCTATACAGTACACTAAAGTGGTGTTGACTTTAGTTGTTACCGGTGAGGTAAGCACTGGATCTCTTACAGTCAGACAAAGTCAGACTATATAAATATTGCCCTTTCGCCTTACTTCATGGCCCATGTTTCAACACAGCAACAGCTTTTACTGGAACAGTCATTAAAGATTGAAGGATGACTTGGAAGGGAAAGTGGGTACTTTCCACTGATGGAGCAAGTGACCATTCAAGGACTCATTTTTTCCATAGGAGAGGCAACCAATTAGGAGCTGCTCTCAGGTAGAAACCTGTCTGTTCTTATCTGAGGCTGAACACTATCTTTATTGTAACTCTGGGCATAAATTACTCTTGTCTCTGTTGACACACAAATATTCATGACTGTGTCTGTTTATGGGCTTATTTTATTGGGGGCACACGGGTACACATCGCAGTCTGAGCAACGCATGTGTGAGTACACACATTTGTGTATAAAATGAGGAGGGAACTTGAGGGCCTGGAAGGCTGAAACACAGTCTTTGTTTGTGTTCCTGAAACTGGCATTCATTTCAGTGGCAGTCTTGAGATGATTATCTGCAGTTTATGTGTGTATGTGTGAGAGAAACAGAAAGAAAGAGTGCAGGAAGCAGAGAAAAAAAAAAAGATTGAGAGTGGGAGGAGCTGGACAACGAGGTGCCTGGAAGGGTCCCCTGCCTCCTCGGATTCCTGGATCCCCTCAAAGACTATGTCAACTATAGAGAATGTAATGCTGGAAGGACACATGGGGGATTTAACAAGAATAGCTTGTAATCGTAACGTACAAAACATTCCAATCCTTCTTCATAGTTGTGAGTCATTTTCCACTTGTGTTGCAACAAACAAGACTTTGAGGTTTTTTTTTTTCGGATCATAGCTTAGATTGTAAAACACAGGGGACTACAGTAGGGTCTTTGAGAACCTTTTGGCGATGGCCTGACATTTGCCTGTCCAAATGTCCAAGCACCTACACAAATATTTATCTGTGGCTTCATAAAGTTGTCGCATATGGGAGTGAGATAAAAAAAAATTAAATCAGTTGAAGAACTATTATTAACTTCACACCAAACACTTTTAATGACTTCCCATGCTTCCCACACTGACTGGCATAAAAAAAAAGTTCTACGTGGAATTCTTTGTCCTAATTTGTATTAAAAACATACAGAATTCCAACATTTTCACAGCCCACAATACTCAGGAGGATTCTGTTCCCTTCCCTTCTTTTGATACTTCGGAATAAAAGATAGGAGTGAATGTAATGAAAAGCAAAACTGTCAACTACATAGCTTATTTGACAAAAATGTAGGGCAGGAAAGTTTATTGTGAGAATCTGGGCTAGACATTTTCTTCCCCTAAAGAGATTTCTTTGTCACCAAAAACTCTGTCCCAGTAACCCACATCCACGCCATGATACTTTAGCAGCTGTGTGATCTGGTGTCACAGATTGACAGGAGAAATTGATTGATTTGTCATTCTGATCACACAGCCAGTGGAATGATTGCCTTGGCTTTCTGCCTCCTGGGAACCACTGTGTAAATGTAGGCTGATGTCAAGCTGCAACAACACTGCCAATCTCCTAACGGTCCGGTCAACATTCCTCCAAGATGAGAATAGTAAAGGAGAGCCTGGTTCTAGCGTCAGTGGGTGGACACGTTAAAACCGAGATAAAAGCCAGCCAGCCTGCACGGAATAAAGTATAATGTCAGAGAACAATAATGGTACCACCTCATCATCAGTCCCCCGAGACGTTTCATCTGAGCCACCAGTGGTTTGCTAAGTCAACTCAAATCGGTGCACAGAGAAAGATAGAACAGGAGAACTGTTTGTATTGTCCTGGTATCTAATGAACTCCACCGGTTTAAGCCTTTCTCCTCCGTGGCCAGGAAACTGAAATACATGTATACTTTGTCAGTCAGTCTTGTCCTTTGTTGCAATGTGACTCACATTTTGCACACAACACAGAGCACATAGGACACCGTGACAATCAAGGCACGTGATTTGTTGTTTTCTGAATTGGATATACAGTCCTACAGTCATTAGTGAGACTTGTATGTCTACAAAGTGTTTTCCAGCAATTGACACGGTAGTAAGATAAATCTACTGGAAAACATAGAGGTTACTTTAATGTAATATGTGCTGCTGCTTTGGTTGTTTCATAAAAAGTACATTTTAATTTGATATGACTCTTATTTTGGTTTCTTAATTGTCTTCATTCCATTGGTAAAAACAAGCAAGACAAAAGAGTATTAGCTATTGTTGCTGTTGTTATTATTGGTATCGTTTAGATGGCCACACATAAAAAGGACAAATTCTGATCTTTTGAATCAAAGCTGAAATAATTAAAGGTCCCATATTGTGACCTTTCTCAGGAAGTTAATGAAAATTTCCATGTCTTCAGAATGCATCACGTACGGTGGGTTTGTCAGACAATGGTGCGATTGTAAAATCAGTAGCTTAGCGGTGCAGACGGGCATCTTGGAAATGGCTCTGATGTGACATGAAGTCTTAATGTGCTGTATTTCAGTCACTACATCATACACAGTCTGTCGTCTGACACAGATACAAAAATATGTACATGAGAACAGTTGAATTAGGAATTTGTCTGTATTAAAATGCAATATATGTGAGCACACAGAGCAGGAGAGAAGCCAACAGGTGTAAACACTGCCCAAGCTTCAGTTGCATTGAAATACAACAGGCAACACGAAAACACAGCAACTCATCCAGTCACTGTTCATTGGCTTCAAATAGTAACTTCATGTACTCGCATGCTGGGAGTACATGAAGTCACTCTTGTGTTCACTCTTGCAGCCAACAGCAGAACATTGTGTGGCTTTGTTCTTGTTGGAGACATTTTAGAGTTTTGCAGAAGCAGCTCGAGGAAGTAACTAAACCTTGTGGACTGCGAGGCAGCTGCTCTTTCTGAATGGCTCACTTTGGAAGCAGCGGGCGGCGAGGGGGACAGGGTTATACAAAGTTTGAGCAAGATAACTAATGGTTCCTCAGTTGGAATGTTGCGGCTGAGTAAAATTCTTTACTGACTTGTAAAGGTGGGAGAGCGTCTATTTGTGGGGGTGGCTCGAGAAACGGCAGAAGTGAACGTCTTCATATCTTAAAGGCTTTTACTTACACCTGCAGGTTTATAACAACCACAAAAATTGGATTTTTACAATATGGGACCTTAAACCTATTGTGTTGGTACACTATCCTGGAGAGTCCCATCTAAGGCAACAATGAGGATGCAGTTGAAAGAAAAAACTGAAACGGGGAAAAAGCATTTCCACAACCAGCAGCCCATCCCACTTCAGAACTGTATAGAGGCATTAGTCAGGCTGGCTCAGGGAATCATTGATCATTTGTGCAGACATTAGTAAAAAAAGAAAGAAATACATGTATTAAATGTTTGCTAACCAGGTTTCTAGCAGCTGATAATATGGCAAGCATAGCATGATTAGCTGACCGAGTGAAGTCTGCGACGTATTAAGGACTTACTGATGACAGCTGTGCCATTCCCAGGTATGACGTGGCCGGTTAGGCATGAAGTCGGCCGTGCCCTTGTTCTTCACCCTCTGTGGGAACCGCAGCAAGACCCTTACATCATAGTCACTGGCCTCGGCGCCATAGGCAGAGCTGAATGGCAAACATACATGAAGATAAAAAATGATGAGGGGAACTGCCCAAGTCGTTGCAAAAAGAATGTCGGCATGTCTGTTTCTCATAACTAAGACAAGGGGGGGAGAAAAAAGTGCAGAGCTGGAAGGCTTCGAGGCAGGAGCATATCTACTAAATAATTCATTCTACAGATTACAACCATCTCTCCAAACACAGAGTTTCAACATGGGGAGAGGGAACAGGGCGAGGTATACACTCTGTTGCACGATTCACTTTTTTGTGTGAAAAAAGGAGGCACAACCTCGAGTTCACAATACCACTGAAGATCTAAGCCATTCATCTTGTGACTGTTGTTGACATTGGAGTGTATGGCAAATTACAACAGCCCATCTGTGGGTGATTGCTGCAAACTCAGGCAGGATATGAAAGGGCTTTGAGGGATGGTTGTGCTTGTGATGGGAAGAGGGCAAATAGAGCAGCCACAGGGACAACACACTTCCATCATTTCAATGGTGTCCTTAGTGCAGAGGCAGTCAAAGAGCCCCGGCCCGAGGCTCAGGGGATGCTTTCCACCAGCACAGAGAAATGAAAAGACAGGCTGTATCCCCGAAGGTGACCAGGATTTAGTTCACATAACTTGTGCTGTTTGTCAACTTTTTTTTTTTTCATTATTTCTTTCTGATATTATTGCACAGAAGAATAGAATCCTGAAGGCAAAGCTAGAATTTTGGTTCACTTGCTGGTTAATGCTGCCCAAAGGAAGCAGCTCATAAAGAATGTTTGTAATAATTAACATTTTGTTGTTAATCCAACAGGTACAACCTGGACAGGACTCAAGCCAACGACAGGGTTGAAAAAAGGCAACACAATTTATTGTTTTCAATAGAAAAAACTCCAGTGACAAGCAAAGCAATATATGACTTCAAGTGAAGGACATCCTGAATTGGATTTACCTTGACAGACACTTTTCCTCGGCAGCACAGCGCAGAGAATACATGTGGGCTCTCTGGATATACGTGGACGCCTGGACATAGTTGGGATCAGGAACGAGGTCAGGCAAACCTGAAATGAAGGACAGACATCATCATGCTTCCACTTATCCAATATCGCACAACCTTACAACAGTAATTTGCTCACAAGCGTGCTCCAAATTTTGAAAACAAAGGGGATAGTTACCGCTACACCTTATCTGAACAATGCCACTTTGTGTAGTTTAAGCTGCCAACATGCATTAATGGTGCTGCAATTGCAATTTCATATTCCATAAGTAATCCAAATGTCAGCACTGTCAATGTGCTTATTCGCACATTTGTCATCATTTTTTATGACCCGGTAAATATGGTGGTGCTGATGGAGGATGTGATGGGCAGCAATTCGGCGACAGGGCCCGCAGTTCAAGACTGGGTCACCCTAGAGAGACCCACTGGCCACTAATTACCGTGCATTCCAGATTATTATCATGGCTTTCTAATGAGACACTTTTGCTCCACAGGCCTCTCAGACGGGGGTTAGTACAGGGTGAGAGAGCACAAGGGTTACAATTGGATCTCTTGTGTGCAAAATCCCCAAATCAAAAAGGAAATGTAGAACCATTCTTGCGATACACTGACTTTCAGTGTTGCTTACTTCTGGCTTCTTACTAAATGCACCTTGTTATTACAGGACAAAAATTACACCAATAACTGCTTGCCTTCTTGGCTAATGTGATGTGATCCTCCATGGCACCGGTCTTAACATGAACGTGTCACTTCAGCTTAACCTTTAACATAATAAACAGACCGGCCATATCTGCTGGGGACGAAGCTAAACTTGGAAATATGTGAGCTACAGTACCACAGAGGGGCTTATTGCAATGCAGCCTGTGTTTTTAATACTTTGGTTTCTGCAAACAAGTGACAGAGATGAAGAGATATAGAAAGGCAAAGGTACACAGAGATACAGCAGGAGAGCCAGACAGAGACATAGAGAGGGAGAATGTATGTGCCAGGGCAAAACAACAGTGATCTCACACTGCTGCTGTTTTTTAAGTGGGACACTGACCACGTCTGTCAGAATACCTGAGGAAAGACAAAGAAAAAGCAGGCATGACTTGTCAGAGTGAATGTCTGCCTGTCCTGTTCACAGCAAAGGCCATAGCAGCAAGGGTTTCTGCCTTATCACCTCTCTCTGTTTAGCTCACAGAGGCCAGACACACTTTAATATGAGCTTGTTCAAACAACACAAAGTCAAACCGTCTGACCTCTGAGCCTGGAACTTTAAATAAAATCACAAAAAATTAAAAGCAACCTGTAATTTGTGTTGCAGTACGCAGCATTAACTGGAAGAGTAAGAAAACAGAACCACTGGGAAAAATCTTTTGATTTTGGACGAGGATGAAGGCCTTCAGTTACAGCCTGTTTAAGGAAACCAGATAGAAAGTTTCCTATTTTATATTTGCTCACTATTTAACATCCAGGTGAGTCTTTCCTCTCCTGCTACAAGTTTAAATAAGGGCTTTCCCTTTGTGGGTGCTGTGTAAACATCCCATCCGACATCTCTCTCCGAGGCAGACATACAGGACAGGGGGGAAGCTTCCTGGGGCAGACCATGTAAACACTGTAAACCAGTGTGAAACACAGAGGTTTTCCAACAGCACTCTCAGACCCATTTTTTTCTCCTCACCCTAGGAAGGCTTTGTTCTCTGCCCTCTAATCTTTTGAAATGTGAAAGTGGGTCTCTTTCAGAGGGATAAAGTGTATTGAGAAGCCAAAGCTGATCGGCTCTCAACAGCATGTGACAAAGCCACACATTACACCCTAAGTGGGGCATGGAGAAAAGAAACTGAATCTTGCCAGGCTTTTTATACCATCTAATATAGCGTAATAAAAGACATGAGGGCTCCATTTCTAGATATTCCCATGTTAAGGCTGTTAGCTGCAGACAGATTAGAACACTTGAAATTCAGTGAGCTCATTTTAAAATGGAAAATCAAAAATCACAACAGCATCTGCTGATTAACTCCACATTCACCGCTTCCTTCGTCAGTTCATTTGTACCTACTACTTTCTCTCGCAATAAATGTCCGATGTATTTCCATGATTATCAACCAGCATACTTTTGGTGGTCAGTTGATATATTACAGATTTATTTCAGCAAAACTGAGGCTTTACAACCTTCTTTTAGGGAAAGATATAGTGGTAAAACTAAGGAGCAAAATAACTGCAGTGGTGCCTTAATGAATTAATCTATGCCAATTACGGTGTAATTATTCTCACCTATGACTGCTGGTGGCTTTGTAGGGGGAATATATGAACGGTGGGAGGAATGACAATGTGCTGCAAAGGGTACATTTAGGACAGTTTTTCAGACTTTTCACAGTTCATTAAAAATAATTCAGCGTTCACAAAATCACCGCAACGCCGAGGCTTCGAAAGTAGAAGGCACTCAGAGGCTACACAGTGCAGCTGAGTTTCTTTCCTGCAGTGCTCACACAGAGCAAACTCCCCCCAGTCAATCAGTTTGGTTGATCCCCTTGAATACAGTTTGGAAATCAGACTGATTTTTGATCAGAATCTGCTCTTTGTCGGTTTCTAAGGTTGAAGAACACCCCGTCCAGGTCTGGGTATTAGAAATGATGTTGTTTGCCATGGCTTGAGGTCCTTGTTCTTTAAAGAACTCAAGTTCTTTACCATCAAAATGACCTTAATAACTAATATGAAAAGCAATGGGGTTAGTAGTAGTAGTGGTGGTAGTTCTGACGCTGTCTTCGTTCATGGTCTGCTGTCACTAGTGTCTCCTTGTAGCTTTGTCTACAGGTTACGTCCTAAATACTGTGATCCTCGAAACAACTTTATCAGACCAACCTGATAGGGGTTGTGCACTAAAATCAGTTTTAAACATAGTAATTGTACTTATCTATCATTTTTGTTGCTATTGGCAATGCTGACCACTCATACCAGCCCTATCTGTAGCTATGCCTGTGTAGATTCTCAGTCATCCTGGTCATGGTAATTCTAGGAGCTTCAGAAGAAATCAACTGACTTCTCCTTTTGGTTCTTCAAGACGTTTCATCTTCATCCATGTGGCGTCTTCCGTTCTTACTGACTTATGGGGAGCCAGCCACTTTGAACTGAACTCAGTTAAACCTGAAGAAGCCTCTTGGATGAAGGTGACACGTCTTCTGAAGCTCTTAGGGTTCCTATTTGTGATTACGTCTATTGTTATACACTGATCCTGGTAGAGCACAGAGGATTAGACAGATTGAATTTATTTGTAATTCTTAATGGGGAGCCTTGCCATTGAAATAGATATTTATTTTGAAATATAACTGTGTCTTCTGTGCTTTACTGCTTCTGACATCACCCAGCATTGCATTTAAGAATTGGCAGTATAAATACACTTGTCTTCTGATGTCACTTTTAACTAAATTTTAAATGTATAGATCACAATAGTTACTGCGATACTGTAACAGCTTAATGCCTCGCTGTGAAGCAGTGCAATAAAAACGTCAGCTTTTTAACAGCTCCCAATGGCTGAATCTTTATCACAATGATTACTGAGAGCACTAAGGCATCTGCACACATGTTGGCTTTTCGTGCTGCAGAAATGGCTCCCAGCTCTAGAATGTCTAATGAATGATCGTTGCAATGCACAAAGCACCGCTGGAGAGACTGCTGCACAGTACGGCTGGTTATTGAGTAAAACAAAAAAAAAATGATAAACCTGCATTAAGTGTCTAAGAATCTTGTTGAAAGTCCTCCTCTCCTCTCGGCTCAGAGCAGGCACAGCTTCCAGAACGTAGACACACATGTTGTTTGCATTTAGCTTCACCCCCCTCAACATTAACACTAAGCTCAAGAGAAACGTCTTCCTCCCTACAGCACAGTTATGAAAATGATCAATTGCTAAAAACAGTCAAAAATGCTGCAATGCCAAATAAATATGTAAAGGCAACGTGCTGCATGCTTTGACACTCCTCATTCTTCCCCCCCAAGAACTCTGACTAAATATTTATTTGATTTCCTGTAGCTGAAGCAATGGACCCCATGTGTTACAGGGACTTTCCACAGTCTCCCTCCCCCTCAGGGAGGGGTGAAGTACTGTATCTCCCTCCCTCGTTTCCCCCCTCTCCTGCCATCAACCCCTCGAGGCAGCCACCAACACCCCCCCTGTCACCAGCCCCCGTATGAGGTCACAACCACTTTCACCAAACTCCGCACGCCTCATGAGAACCAGTCGACTTTCTTGTAGCCTCGAACACACCGCACAGCAACACAGTGGTTCTTGTGTGTGCTCATTGGCAGGGTTTGCTCAGCACCTGGTTTCAATAACCGCACAAGTGGGAAAAGATGAACCTTGTGTCCACTTTGCTTTGTTTGTAAACTGAAAAAAGAGGCACAATTTTAAACAGCTGCTTCATTCTGATGACTTCAGATTTCTGACAAACATGAAAGAAGAATATTGGAAAAAAAAAACAACATGACATGAGTACATAAGGTGTACTTGGGCATTCTGCTCCCCTGGGTTTTACATATTTCAAATTCATACGTGCAGCAACAGCAGAGATCAGATGGCAAGCTTTTCTTTCTTTCTTCTTTTTTTTTTTTTGCTTTAGAGACAGAAATACCATGGATGGAGGCCCACAAGTGAACACGTGCCCTGCTTCTACTGAAAATGTGAAATATTTTAAGTGCTTCAGGATTTCCATAAAAAACAAGCACATGGCTCCAAATTTGCATCTGCTGCTGTTCCACTCATGTGTCTCAGCCTCTTCTAATATTATCAATACTTGTTAAAATAATGTCCTCACCAACAAGATACTTTAGGTTATTTCACAAATAAGCCCTCCTCCTAAAAAAAACAACAACAAACATTTACTGTACCTCTCTGTTCTGGTCGGTACACACTCCCAGCATTCAGACTGGGATTCTCAAGCGCAGAGTTTGGAGAGCTCCTGCCTGGGGGAATGGGCTGCAAGAAGGGAGGCTGGGGCCTTCCAAATGGAGGGAACTGCTCATACTGAGGGCTCCTGACTGGTGTTTGACTGGCAGCTCCCGATCTGTCCACTATTATGGGAGGGGCCGGGTTGGCATTGGCGATGGGGGCCACAGGAGCAGACTCTTCATTGTAGAGGCTGTGGGTGTATCTGTGGTCCAAACCATCTGCAAACGGCGGCTGGGCAGCACGTGCAGGGACCACAGGAACCGCAGGATTGGGCCCGTAGCCATAGGACTGGTAATAGCGGAAGCCTTCATCAGTGAAGTCAGAAGGAGAGCCTGGGAGCACTGGGGCCACACCACCTCCATATCCACCTCCCGTATACCCCCGTCCAACACCATACCCTCCTCCACCGCCGTAGCCTCCACCGAGGACGGGCTGAAAGGGAGGCTCGTAGCTCCTGACTGGTGCTTCCACAAAAGTAGGGTCGTAAGGTACTGGCTGGAATTGAGGCTGTTGGGGAAATGGGAACTGTGGGTAGGCTGGTACATTATATGACGATGAAGAAAAGGATGAGGATGATGACGTCGATGAAGAGGACGAGCCTGTGGATGGGCGGAAACGACCGGTAGAGGATCCCTGGAACTGGCTGCTGCCTGTGCTGCCTGCGGTTTGTCTCCAGTTATCAGGCACTTGCCCAAAGCCGAAAGGATGCCTTGCCTGGCCACGGACAGTGTCAGAGGATCCTCTTGATGGAGCCTGTCTGCGGACATTGCCTCCCTGAGGTCTGCGGGAAGAGCGTGAACGAGTATCTGCCACAACCACTCTGGGACCTCTGTCCTGGGCCCCCGTCCCAGCAGGGACATATTCAGCTCCACTGTTCAGCAGGCTAAACACCCGACCGTTGTTCTCCCACTGAATCACCTGCCTCCAAGGAGTGGCAGAGCTGTCCTGTCCTTGCCCTTGCCCCTGCCCTTGCCCCTGCCCCTGCCTCTGTCCCTGCCTCTGGCTTTGCCCCTGAGACTGTGTGGCAACCTGAGCATGCCCTGAGCCCAGCAGGATGAATACCAAACATGCCACAACAATAGGCAACATACTGGCTCCAAATTTGCCACAGCTCATCACAAAAGAAAAAACTCTGCCAGTCCACCAGCAGCTCAAACTCAAACCACCTGTAGCTCTGTCAATAAAACATGTGTATCCTCTTCCCGTGGGTACAGCTTTGGTGTGAGTGTTGAGAGAGATGCAGGGTTGAAAAGCAAGCCTGTCGTTGAGTGCATCTGCAGGTCTTCACTGCCAGCAGTAGAGGAGCTTGAATGTGCATTCAGGAGCAATCACACACCCAGGAGAGTGAAAGTAGGCTTCAGAAGACCCACTCGTGGTGTTACCGTCTGCTACTGCTGTGAGAATATGTCCTGACTTCTTGTCGATCTGCTGGCTCGTCTGTCAGTAGACTGAGCATTGCTCTCTGCCTTCTGGAAAGAAGTGTCTGTGCACTGCACGACTGCAAGCTTCTATTTGCCTGATTGCTTACAATGGGCTGTGAAAAAATCTCAAACTTTTTTTCTTTTTTTTTTCTTTTTTTTTAAGGAGAGGTCCCACATGGCCCTAGTGCTAGTGATGTTTCCTGGCCTACAGCAGCCAAAGCTCCATGAGGCTTCCAGAGTCAACATTACCATCTGCAAAGGCATTCAGACATACTGTATAACACATCTCACTTTCAATGGCTCGAATTCTTTTCTCATCTTGTAAAAGCATAGATAGGGACAACATGACCTTGATTTTTCTGCAGGTGTTTCAAAGGCTTGTTGTGTTCTCGCTTTGCCTTTAAAACTTTGGAAAATGCAACAACCTTGAACAGATGGTAAATTGCCTAATGTTTAACAGGGGCATCTTGTCACAGAGAACCGCTGATGCAATCCACTCCACACAATACAAAACAAAACATTAAAAAAAAGCTCTTTTTTTAAAACTGGATCCTACTGTAGCATAAAGAGCAGCTGAGCAGTGATTTTGAGTGGCATTTCCATAAACAATGAGCATGAAATACTGCCTGGTAACATGCAATATGACCTCATATGAATGAAATAATGCCCCCCCCCCTTCAACACAGTTCTCTATTTACGTGGTGGTTCTGTATACCCCACCCTAAGAAATATCAAACTGAGGTCAATTAGGACAGTGTTCAAAACCCTCCACCCACCAAACACACACACCCACACACACATCCTCTCCCCTCCACCCCTCATTCCCCCCTTTGCTACTTGTAGTACACTGAATGCACAAAAGACACGCACACGGTACACGCTGAGCTCCCCCTGCAAGCCACAGCGGTGCGTATCTGTTGTCTGTGAATACTTTCAAAGCGCTGTTGCACTCCGAGACCCTCATTTACACAAATGTTCTCAGAGACAAGTCATTAGTAAACACGTTCATCTGGGATTTCAAACCGCCTGGTTACCGCTCGCCTCGATAGAGTGAATGCAGAGAGGATCAGATTTCCCCTTGTTATCAAAGTCAGCAGTTTGTGAGTATTTTCCTTGGCATGGCTTTCAGGGGCAATGGCCACAGTGTGCCACAGACCAAAGAAAGGACAACAGTTTTTCTTTTTTTTTTCATGGTTGTAACAGTCAACATTCACTTGCCTCTCAAACAGGATCCTGAAAAACAAGTTAATGTCAATATGAAGTGCAAAGAGCAGCTTCGTTGCGATCGTTTCAGGGAAACGGTTGAGAATGCAGCAGAGCGCATCAACACGGACATGATATCATTCTTATATATATATACACATCTGGCTCTACAGACATGGAGCGCTCCATCACACTGCTGCACAACGACTCATTTATAAAAGCGGGACACATTCGTGACCGAGGCTTCGGTTCTTTAACAACTCTACATTGTATTTTGCTTCCATTTGAACAATTTTGAAATGCCTATTTAAGAAGTTGCATCACAGAAACAGTCATTTACATTTTGTGCAACTTGTGTTCATACAAAATATGATAGAAACTTTCATCCTTTGATAAGAATTTCTGAGATTAATAAAACTATATATTCAGAATTTCAAGTACACCACCACGAGCATCTTTTCCACCAGTGTTGCGATGTGACAGGCTCGTTTATTATATCCTCAGAGTGTATATATTTTTACTTTGATACCTTATGAGGGGATTTTTGCTTCAAAGTGGCACAAAATGGAGAAATTCCTTGTGGAAGGATGGTGTCAGATTCTTCTGAGCTCACACTGTCCCACTTTGTCTAGTACTTTTTAAAGACAAAATTCTTTTGGTCTTTCGGATCACCCCCTTGTTTTATTATGGCTTCAATTTGTGCTACATGCCCTTAGACTTTATTTTGGTCATATTAAGCTTAAGGGTTTTTTTTCTTCCTTAATTACAGATTGATCCCAGGGGATTTTCTTTGGAGACAGAAATTGCTGCTTTAAAAAAAGGCAGACCAGCAGAGAGCCTCAATGCCTTGAAAGTCTGTCAATGAAACATTCCACAGAGATTAGTCTAAGTTGTGAGGCAAGGTTGGTTGTTTTTGTGTGACTGCTGTGTGCGTCTGGTGTCTGCTGGAAACACCATGTACCCTGTGAAGTACGGTGAAAGAGCGCATTGATCTCAGTGACTATGCAGCACAGGAGGAAAGCCCAGGGAGCAGGCATCCCGCTGAGAGCAACCTTTAGCTGCACAGAATCAGAGCCAGGGATGCTCTTATATACTTAGAACTTCATCCTCTGAGTCGATGTATGTAGATACATGTGATGGTGCAACAAACTTCACATCAGCCTTAAACAAACTAAAATTGTACTAATATTGCTGTCTGGTCCTGTGTTTTATGGTGGAAAAGTCAAATCTACTGCGCGATAGTGAATCTTCACTTGAAACCATGTACCAAGCACAGACTGTGATCAAACTGACAAATGTTTCGCTGCTAATTTTTAAAATTAGGCCAGATAGGACTCTTTCTGTCAAAAGAACTGCCTGTTCTCCACAGAGACCGGTTTTGTGCAGTGAAGATTTTATACTAATTTTGATAGCTGACATCACAAGATCACATAAGGAGATCTCATAATTATGAGGGGGGGAAAAAAACACTCTTTTTCTAACAAGAGAAAAAAAACTTTTAACTTTGCAGCTGTCAGATGTTGCAAGACTTGCATTTTGCAATATACTTATTTGATACTTCCTCATTCCTAAAGGGAATATACAAATAAAAGACAGATGAAAAACATAGGGAAAAACTACAAAAGTCGTATTGGCTGCCGTGGTAGAACATCCGCTTGCCTTTGCATACCTCACATACCCTGTGTTTGTGCTAAAGGATTTTAGAATGGAACAATGCAGCAACGGTTCAGCAAACATGTTGTTACCATTGAAGACTTTTGTGACGGCTAAAATTGTGCATTCAATGTCAGACATGATGATAAAACCACTTCCTGAAGTCGGATGAGAATTTGACACATTCAGCGTTTTGTTGTCCTACAGCTTTCCTTCCCATCTGTAATCTGCTGGAGAAACATAAAAGATTGCTGCGACTGCATTTTCTGTGGAACATTTCCAGCTATTTTGCAAATGATTTTTGGGTCATGTTGGGTATTTCTTTTAATTATTATTATTATTTTATTAAATCCAAACGTTAAAGAATGCTGTGCCTTTGTTGCTTGGGAGCATTGATTTGATCTGTAGGTGTTAAAATAGGTCAGTGAAATTGCTTAAACATTGCCGCAATAAAAAAAAAAAAAAAGGTTTTATTAGGAGTGTAACAATACGCCTGCATCTAGTTCAGTGACTTACAGCACAATAGCTTTGTTATAAAAATGCCGGTATGCTCTTTTGTCATTATGCTAGAAAGGATGCCAATGCTCAAGCACAAACTGTATCTGCAATTTGACCCTGTAGCAATTGTTGTCTCCTGAGGAACACATCAGATCCCTTGTCTTTTATCTGTACTTGCAGCATCTCTAATATTAAGTAATTATTTCCATTCACAATCCTAACTTCCTCTTCACCATGGCAGAGATACAACAGCTGAGGTTGGTGATTGCACGCACATTTGGTAATACCGTTGGAGCAGTGAGCCTTTGAAGTACCCACCTGCTTTCCATTAATTTCATTTTCATTCAAGGAGAGTCATCAGGCACCTGCACTCTGTTCTTGGCTCGGTATCAGATACCAGGAGACAGAAACGATGAAAAGGCCTTCAATCATAAGATAACGAATTTCCCCCCCACCCCCTCCTCACACAACATTAAAATGAACCTTGTGATCCTCCTGATAAAAAGACTCAAGGCATATATTTTTCTTGGAAAACACGTCTTTTTTTTATGTTGCAGTTGCAACTGAAGCGTTTTTGTTATGTGTTAAAATGTGATCGCGCAAACAGCATCACTCAGTTATGAGGTCCTAAATGCGTGCTGTGGATAGGTGTAATGTAAAGTTCAACATTACAAGACACAGTAAAAGCTAATAGGCCTGCAGCTAAGAGGATTAGGATCTTGTTAGACAATACCATCTGCAGCATAGGACACATTATAGCAAAACATATAATTTTGTTTACGCCAGGTTGAAAGCCCCCAGTGTTTTATATAGTATTCTCATGTTTACGTCAATTACACTGGTCTTTTAACTCCCTCCCTGTATGAAGTGCCAAGATTGTAATGATAGCTCCCAGTGCAATTGTTTTGGACACAGTAGTGATGCTTGATTCTTCTGGAAAGCACAAGGATTTTATTTGTGAGAGAGAGAAAGAGAGAAAGACATATTGATTAACCCCATCTGCATTTACGTCACTAAGTTCACAGAACCTCCAAAATACAGTGTAACTAAGGGGTGAGATTTTTCCATCCCTCTGTGCTGTTGATGTAATGTAGTGAAAATCAGGGGATAGAGACAGAGGAGGGAGGATTAAGAGAGTTAGCTGCCTAACAGGTACATTGCTTTGACAATGGTTGCTCTCCCCACATTAGGAGTGGGGGGGTGGTGAGGTTGAACTGTGGTTCAGGTTAGCGAAGGGAACCAGGAGCTGTAGGGGACATCTGTGCTCGTTCGGTGTTGATGAGTATGAGCAGAAAAAAAGCCACCAGAGTGTAACAGGCTGATGAGAAAAACATGCAATTGAACAAAGCACAGAAGTGCATCAATATACATGTGCAGTACTATAGACTTGGCTCATGCAGCCAGGCACTGATAATAAAACAGGTATGCATCAGAAGATCCCAAATATTTAGTATTCCTCTCACGCTCGATCCATAAATAAGCCAGATCTGATGAGTTATGAGCACTTTCACTTCCCTTGTTACCATACAAATGTCCAGATGGACCTTTTAGACGGTGGTTTTCACACTGCACACATTGTGACAAAACTCAGGGGGATATTAATCTGCTCATCTGATCTGCCTGTTTAGGTGTGCCCTCATAGGTGTGCATGACCTGTAACCCCCGTTTCAGATGCGGGGTCTAATTTGAGCTCGGATCCCCTATGTCGGTGGCCTTTTGCACACACGGCTCAACCTCAAGGGAAGGACACGGAGGCAACACACAATCTAAATCAGAGATTATAATGCAAACAGCCCTGTGGGGCTCACTAATGACTAAGGTGAGCCTGAGATGCAGCTCCAACTCTGCTTTGGAATATCAATTAGGTCTCTCAGGGATGTGGAGATGGAAGGAAGTGACTGGCATAGTAAGCGCCTATCGCTTGTCTGTGGGCATCTCTAGCACACGCTATGCACCGCAACAGCTGCCAGGAGGTATAGAGCAAAAAAGGAAAAGAGGGAAAACAAAGTGAAGAATTGCAAGGTGGTGTGGGTGGGGCAAGTGATGCAAGACGGAGAATTCCATTGTCATGTGTTTTGCGAAGAAAGAGAAGCCTGTAAATTTGTTGGAGCAGCCTATTCAATTAGCTCCAGAAATCCACAGCTGGTCCCCTGAGAATCATCTGCACAGATGTGTTGTGTGCTGTTGTCTCCACACCCCAGAGAAGTACCCTTCCTCTGTTCTCCCTCTTTCCTTCTCTCAACTCTCTCCTCCCCTCTTTGTTACGTTCTCTAGACAACACAACAAGGTCCTGGTAATCAGACGCTGGCTGAGCCGGTATACAGAGCACAGAGACAGACAACCGGCTGAATCTGAAATCATCTCACACCTCTGCTTGATATTGTTCAAGGAGAAAGAGTCATCCAAGGCCCTCCTCTGTAGAGACACAAAGGCAGGCACACTCAAACGCAACCGCATTCAGAGCAATGTAGAAAAATAATGGAAAAGCCGGTGTTCACTGGGTTCATTGAGGTGTGGAATGTTGCAGGGCAGGATAATGCCATAATGCCACTAGTTTGAGGCTTTGTCTGTTATGAGAGGAGATTTAGCAGAGGAAATTCTTCCTAATTTTTGAAACAGTGAGGTTGTGGTTTCAAACAGGAGACAAACCTGCCTGCAAATTTTCATTTTGGCTGACAAGAAAACTGTTGCTGTCAGATATGATCAGCTGCAGCTAACTAGCTACAGAGCCATGAAAACGTGTTCAACACCCTCCTGATTTCTTGCATCACGTGCTGCCAGCTCTTCAAACTAAACTGAACATGTAACAAAGGCAACCTGAAAAAACACACACACAAAAATCAATCATGAAATCACAACTGTAAAAAACCTAATTGCCTCCTTGAACTTAATGGCTACTTGTGCCAACTTTAACAGGAACAAATTAAACTAAATGCTTCTGAAAATCACTTTTTTTTTTTTTGCAGAACTACTTTAACGCAGCCACACTGGGTGGTTTTTGAACTACTCCTTTCAGCATCTCGGTGAGGTACAGGCCTGGACTTTGACTAGACTGCTCTAAAGTTTTAATTTTATTTCTCTTCAGGTGTCATGGTCTGGCTGCGTTACCCAGCTGCACTTGAGCTTCAACACTGTTACTGGTGTTACACCAGCTGTAATGGGGCCCCTGTCTTTAAAGCAGTTCTACTTCTGATTCATCAGTCCATTAAATGTTCACCCTAAAGCTTCAAGAGTCACCAGGGATAGTTGTGAGAAATTCTGGACTGGCTTGGGGTCAGCGGCACCTCTCCACTCCCCCACGGATGCCATTTTGTCCAGTGGGTAGCGGAGCCATGAACACTGACTTTGACGTGGATGGACTGTCGCCATGCTTTTGTGCAGATTTTGGGAAGGCCTCTTCATGTGTAGATAATGGCTTTCACATAGGAGTCCCAGATCCTTATAAAGGGCTCGTTAACCCTTCACAGACTCTTTTGATTTTTGTCATCGTGTGCTACTGGTGAGACCTTTAAGCCAATTTCATGCTTGTGAAAATAGTCCATTTAAATGATGTTTTGACTGAGCAGGCCTGGTAGTAATCAGGGCCTGGGTGTGTTTAGTGCAGCTGCAGACAGTTATCAATGTAGTTTGGTAGTTGTTCGGATTTAGTTACTAAGTAGGACCGTGCTTTTTAAATTTTTTTTAAAATTTTACACAGGCCCACAGGGTGTGAGATAACCATTTTCCAATCAACAGATACAAAAAAAACCTTGTATTTTGTGTTTACTCAGGTTGCCACTGTTATATGCAAAAATTAGTTTGAAGATCTGAAACAGTTTAGTACGAGATACAACCGAAAAAAAGTCAGGAGGGACTCAAATACTTTTTTTTTTAAAGCACTGTATAACTAAGCCACAGGAAAACACTATGTTCAGATGGCTTTTTAATGTTTCACGCCGACTCATTTTGTCGAACCACAATTTAACTTCTTATATTACAAGAGAAGAAGTAGTTGAGGACGAACTGTGTAAACTTTCCCAAATCAAGTACAATCTAAACAGAGCAGCTAATATTACTAAACACTGATATCATCCAATATTCACTAAATACCAGTCACCTGTAATCACACAAACTGGCGTTGTTAATATATTGCGCAGTTACTCTTTGCTTCATTGGTAACGCTCAACTGTACTCAGGTAGGAATCTTAGCTTGGCAGTCATGCTAAGGATTGGTATCCACCGTTAAATCCATTACATGTGACGTAAAAACAGTCAATTAAAATTCATGTTTAATAAAGTTTTCTTGTAAATAAATGGTGAGGGCAAGAGGACCCGTAATCAAAGACATGCATTACGGCATCTTTCTCTCAATGTTTTGTTAAAAATATGAGTGTTTGCTGCATTATTCCATACAAAACACTGGATTGTGAGAATGTTTAACATGAACTATAAAAGTCTTTCACCCACTAGCTATATGCTAAACTGCTGTATTACATTCCATCAACCGGTACTACGGGGCAGAAAAATGTAAATCCAAATAAAAATTCAACAGATTATTCATCTCTGCCCAAGTATAAGTACTTTTTTTTTACATTAGCACAGTGTCTCCACTACATTCTCTCTTTCCCCCTTCCTCTCTCCCCTTCTCGCCTCACCCAGACAGAGTGATTGATCTGATACGCCATTGAGTCAGATTACATTATGCAGTTCTCACTGATAAGAGAATAGCGAAACAACTATTTTCTTTCCCCTTATCTCCTCCAAGAGGCTGTGTTTCTAAAAGGAGAACTAGCCTCCGTGGCCAGATATCATTATTCATTTTGATCCGAGGCCTTCAGTACACTGATTACATTTTATAGGCTCACAAATTTCACACCAGTGGTCAGCGCACAGGCTGTTGCTCTCTCTCCTTCTCTCTCTCTCTTTTCTTTTCTTTTTTTGCTAAAAGATAAAATCCAAAATATCACAAGAACCTAGTTTACACAATCACCCAGAAATTTGAAGCATCTAAATCATTTCGGTCAGGTGTTGAATGTGGAGCTTCTTCCTGAAATTCCGCCTTTCAAACCCTGTCTTGCTTAAAGTCACGGGTTAGGGCGGTGGGTGTGGGAATCTAAGCTCCCAGATTCTTATCCCGCCACTCCCCAGAGGGACTGAAGACATCTTGTGTTTATTATTCTCAGTGATTACAGCAAAGAATTGAACTTCACCACGAACACAAGCCACTGCATGCATCTACCGTGAGCAGTAAAATTACCACGTAATATAAAGCAAATTTCACATTGATTTGGGGCTGAAAGCAAGAACATGTGGAATCAATCTTAAACTAATAGATGCAGGATATTCCCAGCAGGATGACAAAATATCTCTGTTACATACACTGCAGTCAGAGGCCAATCTTTAAGTGTGTTTTTCTAAACCTTTATTTATCCTGGGAGGGTTGTGCCGAGAACATGTGCTCTTGTGCAATAACGGCCCACTTCACAGCCTCGTGCAGTCATATCCAAACACCGCTCGGTCCAGACACAGCCCTCCGCTGTTGACCCCCGCGCAGCTTTCACCGAGGGGTGCCTTGCTCAAGAGCACAAAAGTTGAAGCAGGGGGCGCGGTTCTCGTGTAATAAATATGCATGTAATAAGTATTTCACAAGTACACGCTGCCTTTCTGTAATGTATGCTGCTATGCGGGGTCAATGCCAAAGTGCTTCAGGGGGGGAAAGAAAGAGAGCGAGAGTGCTGTGCAAACCCACTGCAGGGGCCAAGCCAAAAAAACGACTGGAATATTTGCTCTGGGATGCCTGATTTAGTGTTCTGGCATTTTGGATTAAGATGGGCAGGTTAAAACACTTCCCAGGCATTTCCCGATGATTACATTGTAGGCAGATAAATGTTGGCTGCCAGACAGACCGGAGCACGTGACCCGATAGAGGTGAAGGCGTGAGGTCATTCTTTCTCCTCCTCTGTCTTCTAGACTCCCATGAAAGACGCCCGTGTGCTCATTTTCTGTAGCTGCAAACAGCAGTGATTGTTTAAAATGCTGCCAGCGTTAGTCCAAGTAGTGTCAGACACAGTATGCTGGAGTATATAATTGACTTTCTTAATGCACTCATGGTATTTATGACAATAGAACAGCTCTTGCCAAAACCTCCGGTATGAAGCGCGGGGCTTTAGATAAAAGCTTATTGATGGAGAAACAGGATGTCGATACCCAGCCTGGTCTAATGATCAGTGTCCAGTGATGGTTTCCTGTTTCTACCCATTACTGGTGGAGTCAAATGCACCTCAGCATTAACATTCCCTTTGCAGCCACATCTAAACTGACAAGGACATCAACAAATTACTGCCCCCTTGTGGGTCTCTTTATGGGCAAATTCATACCAGCACACTAATGCTCCCTTTACATTTTCCATAAATGTTTGACAAGGCAAAGTTGCCTGAATAATATTGATTTCAAGCATTTTGTGCCGAGCAGAAGAGCAGGATAGCAGCTTTTACAGGTAATTGTTACCCTACACCTGTCAACGCACATCCTCTCATAATCCTTTCATACATTTATTTATCGTATTTGTGTCACCTTTAGTCACGGATGGGAAAATCCTCTTTTGTTATCATAAAGATAATCTCTAATAAGTGATAGAACAACTAGCATTATTCTCACTTTAAAGCCCCGCTAATGCAGAAGCCTTATCTGTTGCTGGATATTATGAATTGCACTGTATGTTTGTGGATAATAAGCTCACACTTTGCTTTTGCTGAGGGAAGATAAGCATGTGGCTGTGATGGGGTGATAGCGTGGTGCCTTAATGTGGCTGAGGGTGACAGTGCACACTGAGGCTTTACACCATCGCTGAACCCTCTGACTTTATGTTTCAGCTACTAAATGCAGTTTATAGTTTACTACTGTATGTAAACACCTCAGCATGGAGACGGTGGACTACTTTAACGCTGCTCAACACCTTTATGTTTAAAGTTTTATTGTGTATGAGCTTCCCTTGGCAGGCATAATAGCCCTGGAATGCTGACTTGGGCTCTGCTTTGCCAGACCTTTCCTCTCCTGTTAACTATTTTGAGTCCAGGTCTGAAATGCAAACACGGTTCAGGTTGTCTTTTAAACAATTCTGTCAGTGTGACACAAACAGATCCTGTCATTCAAATAATGGTAATTTTTAAAAAAAAATGTGAACTTTAAAAGCATTTATTACACAGGGTAAATGTTAATTGGACAACAGGTTTGATAACGTTTGTACAACTTATGGACAAAGTCTTTTTCTGTAAATAAAACTTCAGTTCAAAAAATTTCAGCTGAGGTTGGATGAAGCGACCGTGAGCTCTGTTTGGACATAATTGAGGATTCTTTGCGCGTCTTTGGTGTACCTTTTACAGGAGGTGGGAATCCTTACCCAAATAATAAACATACAAAGAAATCAATGACAGGAATGGCTTATTATTCTTGTCATGGTGCTCTCCTCGGGTCTTTATCAAGCTGCAACCTCCCACCCCTATTTTCCAATACCGTACCTCTCACCTCTTTCAGCCCAAGCGGCTGGATTCTCCTCGTCTTGCGAGATAAGCAGACTGCCCTTTCTTCACTGGGGAAATGCGAGAATAAGAATGCAGGATTTGTCCTCTGCATTACAGAAAAAAAAAGAAAGAAAGGAAAAAAAAAACAAAAACAGGACCCTAGCTCCTTGTCCCGCAGCTGAAAATGTCATCCCGGCCCTGCAATAAATCACATGGGGTTGTGATGTGTTTACTTATTACAGTGAGGTGCATCGCTGTCATCCACACTCTTATTTACTCCCTTGGCCCTCTGCATGCCCCCCAAACACACCTCCATTTCTGCTATATCGCTCTTTCCCTCTTTTACCTCACCTTTCCCCCCCTTTTCTGTCTCTCTCATCCATTGTGCATCAATTCCTGCGTACGCATAATCCCGAGAATTAGTTTTAAGTCACACACACATCAAACTATTCTGTCTGAAAAGAAAAAAAAAAAAGAAGCCTAATCCAGAAAATACTTACAAACACTAGACATGAAAATCATAATTCTTCACCTAAAACGCCCCAATGCGAATTTACTGCCATTAAGAATGGTGCAGTCGCTGTTTAAGAGTCTTAGCAAACTGGCACCACACACCAAAACCAATTCTCTGCAGAGAAATAGACTAAGGCAGGCTCTCTTTATCTGGAGATTGAAGCTCTTGTCAGACGAACACAAAGCAAAATTGGTGATAATAAGCACAAAGTCACATTTTCCAAAAGAGCAAAAATCTTTTGAAACTTTGTTTCACAGATGAATGTTGGAGGTGATGTCATTGAATATCAAAGACTTACATAACGCCATCAATGGCAAGCAGTTTTCTCAGTCTCTCATTAGTCCGACCCAAAATAATAGCCAATGCTCTCTCCTGCTGAGCTGTCTTTAAGCAAGGCATCTCACCTCCTCTTGCATCACTGAAGGTGCTCGGTGGTCGATACTAACAGAATGAATGTGAGTTACAGCTCATGGTGCTGCTTCACAAACTTTTCCCCAGGGAGAGAAAAAGAAAAAAAAAAAAAAACCTGCATTGTTTGTGTAATTTGTGTTTACTCTGAGGAGGATCCCAGGGGTCACAGTAGGGCCACAAAAGGAAGCGCAACATGAAAGTGGCAGGAGTTTGATAAGAGCAACAGCAGGCAATTACAGTTCAGCAGCTCACCGGAGAATTGGAGGCTGTAACCTGCTGTTGAGACAGAGCCATCACTAAATCTGTGGTGACGGACAACGCCGCCTGATCTGTGATTTGCTATTTCTCGGTTTTGAGTAAGGAATTTTTCTTCAGTCTCTCCAAACACGAGCAACCGCTTCAAGATTAGCCGGGACACACTTTCTGTCCTATAGACTGCACTGGCTTTGTATTAAATCTGCACATCATTTCATGAAAACATCCGTACATCGATCTCAACATGCAATCAGCTCATTTTTTCCTGTTTTTTTTTTATTGCAGCAGCAGCAGGTAATTTAATGGAATTTAATCTTTCGCGCATGGTGGGATTTCTTTGTAAATGCAAGTGGGTATTTTTGTGTGTTAGTGTGTGTGTGCACAAACACTATCCACTGCTCTATCCCTCTCCAAGTTGGTATGGGCCTCATGCACTCCCTGCAATTTATTTCATCATCGTTGCAAACCAACTTCATTCAATTTACACTGGATTGTAAGCAACATTTTGGAGCAAAGTTTTAAATACCTTGTTTGTCTGGAACAGGAACAGCTGCAAAGCCTGTGTGGACGCAGGAGAAAGAGGACAAACTTGAGGTAAATATATCACAGCAAGTTGGTCACATCTGGATTACTGCAAAACAGATTATTCTTTCTCTATTCTCTGCATCTTCAGCATTCACATCAGAATGTTCAGAAACGGCCCACGCAGCAAAGGTTAAAACCTCAAGGAGTAGCGAGGGGCTCCTGGGTATCTGAAGAGCTGCGACAGACCTGTGATACTCCTCGGGGTCAACGTGGATTAATTAGCAGCTTGCTGAATAAGTTTCATTAGTATCTAGGATCCATATGCTCTGGAGGGTGAGGTGAGAGTGAAGGGGCAAGAGAAAATAAGGGGAGGTGGGGGGGGTGCTCTGCTCTCTCTAATTACTGAAACTGCTTCCTTTGGGGAGTTTTGTCGTGTCTGATAAGCAAAAACAAAATTAGGTAAGTGTTGTACACAAAGCGCCGCGAAAAATTACAACAAGACAGTAGTTTACAGAGTGATTTGTATATTTTAGTCTGGTCTAAATCACATTCCCTTGATGGTGAAGCATGAGAAAAGTAAAACGGTCGCTATTTAGGTGCTGCTAATTCACTTGTGCGCCTCATGAGTTACCTTTAACCTTCACGGTTCGCCAGCATGAGCTATTTGAGTTAAAATATGGTTACTGCAGTCATTTATGTCATTTACTGAATGATTTTTTAAAAATTCTGTAACACAATAATTTATAGCCTCTCTGTTTGCCGAGGGTTTATTTTTTAAGCAGGTTGTACAGAGCGAGTGAACTCGTGAAATAATGGGATACTTAACTCAGTGAGGCGCAAAAACTTCAATATGTGCAATTAAAGCAAGGCAACACTCATTTTTCAATGCAGCCATGCCTATCAAATTGATCACGCCTTTTTCAATCTTGTACATATTTCATAATTCTTGCCTTTTCCCACATATAAAACAGACGGGTCAGCGGTTTCTATTTGTGTACCTTTCCTGTCTTGTGCTTGGTGCTTCCAGATGATGATGTAGTGCTGCCAGCAGATGAGAGATTGGAGAAGTGGAGCAGGGACCTCAGCACTGCTCGATGGTTACATTGCGTGTGTCAGCAAGACACCACAAATGCCCAGCACACACAAACCTGTCTTTTAGACAATGCCTTGTCAAGAGGAAGGTCAGATGAATGCGGAAGGTAGACAAATTACACATCACTGCTGACAAAGGAGCAAGAGAGCAGGAGAACAGCATTGTGGGTCCCAGAGCCTGGGTTTGTCTCACATGACTAATGATACCGGCCGATGGTGGATCATACATGTCATCAGTGTTCAAAAGCCTCAAATCCAGTCCCTGAAAGGACTGTTAGTTTTCCTCTGCCCCCGGCCCTCTCCCCTGGGTGGTCATTAGTGGCGGTTAAAAATCCCTCCGCCTATCCACCAGTAGATGGCGTGGGCGATCTGACTGTTCTGCCAGAGGTGGTGGCTAAAGATGGAGGCTCTCTGCCTTCTCTGACTGTCTTCATAATGATGTTGCTGAGTTACATAAGAGTGCAGTATCTCTCAGCAGGCTCTCCATAAGAAATTATGCGTTAGATCTCAACCCAAACTCCCTGCTTTTATTTCTTTTTGTTACTGCGCAGAGCTGTAGCAGAGAGCCACCAAAATGTATTTTCTCCTGCCTTCCCGAGTGATAGAGAAATCCTGCTTTGATCACTGACCTAATTAATGAAGCAATTGATGAATGTAAATACCAGATTAGTTATGCAAATGATCACAGCACAGGAAAAAAAAAAAAAAAAGGAAGAAAATACATTGGCCCCATTAGGAAGTTCTGAGGGCGCAGAAATTATGAATGCATAAGACAAGATCGCATTCATGATAAATTTTAATAAAATACTGATAAACAAAATAAAGCTGTTTGTGGTAGAAGGGACGTCAAGGAAGTGAAGACCGGCTGATGGTGGCTCATACGTGCCATCAGCTGGTCTCATCCTTTTTCTAGCTAAATAATGAATCCACTGTAAGACTATCTTTGACTTTTCCAACCACGTATTAAGGAAAAGAGTTTGAGTTGACACTTATGAACTCTTTAGTGTTACTGACATGAGTCTAACTGTGTGACCCATATGCTTTACAATACTTTATTTATATATATTTGGTCAACATTACATGAATTATATGAGAACGACCACCAAAACAACAATGTGATCTACTCACCTTACAGGAAACTACAAAGCCTACAGGGGAAACTATGCTGTAAGTCCATGTTAACAGTATAGCATGTAGAGTTTTGCATTCTGTTCGTACAGACACGTGCATGTCAAGTATTGTATACCTGTATTTGTGTGCATGTGTGCAGCTATGTCAGTATTTGTGCGGAGACACACGGTTGAGACAACGGATAGCAGATATAATTGATGATTTTTATAACATAAAGGGGTTCCTCATAATGATGAACCTACTGAGAATTATCTTCTGAATCTCTAGCTGCCGTTGGCCTTCCAGAGGTTTATAATGAGTTTCAGCTCATTGTTCAGTTGTCCAGCCTGCAGCTCTATTGTTTTGGCTCACTCTCACCGCTCTCATAACGTCATTTTCCGCTGCAAAAGACACAATTGGCAATTAGGGGACTATTAAGCACAGAATCAGAAATTTCCCTGAGTGTTGGTAGAGAACAAACATGGAGCAAAAAGGAGGGTGACTATTACAACACTTGCATGTTGCTCTATAGCCACTGAATGTGATAAAAGAGGATATGTCAGTGCCAGTGAAAAGTATTGATTGCTGCTTTACATATTTAAAACAAGGCCAACATTGTGTAGCCATGGCAGCAGCTCTGGGAGGCTGGGCGAAGGCACAGTGGGAATTTGAATGAAATGGTCAAATTAGCATGCATGCGCCAGATTTCAACAATAATTTCTTGTGCTATCTCACACAAAAATAAAAACTTAACTTCTTGTTGGTGCTATGGTGAAGACATCCCTAAAGTCAGTGTGGTTCATTGTGTCTGGATCATGCATATCTGCATAAAATTTCATAAAAATCAATCTAACAGTTGCAGAAATATGACAGATTGTGGTACTGAATGAGTGGCTGATGGACCACCAGCACTCGGACAGCCATACAAACTGATATGAGATTGAAATTAAGGCATGTTTTCAATTTGGTCTCTCGTTTTATGTGTGTACAACTAACTGCAACAGTATACATTTTGAGCCCATTGTCACTAACTGGTTGCATAGTGACGCTTTGTCAGGACCCATTGGCATCACATTTCAATGCACTGACGACCCTTTAGTATACTTTTCCAATGCACGGGGTAGTTCAAGAGACATATAAAAAGCCACTAGTGTCCAATTTTGATGCTGTTAGTCAGCAGTCAAATGTTCTCTGATGGTGTTTTCACTGTCGCCCCTTTTCAAACACAAACTTTGTCTCGTGTAACGTGTTTAATGACGTGAAAGGTATTTTAACCCAAACCCTGATCTTTTTCCTGAAACTAACCAAATTGATTTGTTGCCTAAACTTAACCAAACAGCATGTTAAGCAGATGCTGAAAATGAAAGCAAACAGCGAGTGAAAATGAAGCTTAAGTCATGGAAGTAAAAACAGAATTGGGTGAAAATGCTCCAACATGGGACCCAAACATGAGTGTCCTGGATGAAGGTCCTGTGACTTACACCACCATCCATTACACATCTTTTAAACTGGAAAAACTCTTTTATGTATGCATCAAATACTGATGTGGGTGGACGTGACACAAAAGGGAAGTCTTTGTGTATCTCTGAAACACCAGCAGCTTTTACAAAATGACAGCATTTGACTCTCTCAGGATGGTAAATGGAATTCCTCATAGGAAAGACTGTTGGGAAGTCCAGATAGAGTAAAGTCTGTGTTTCATAATGAACGATAAGTTTAAGCTGTGTAAATTTCGTGAACTTTTCTCTGGACTCTCAGAATTGCTGCTGTAATTAAGCAAAACAGGACTGTTCTTTGATAGATGGTTTGATAAACGGTTGGACTGCATGAGAATGTTTTGCATGTTTGTTTTATGTCTACCCAGAAGATGTCTGACTCAATTTGCATGAATCCACTTAATTATGTATTGGAAATAAATCTGGGGCTTCAAGACTTCCGAGTGTTCTAGATTTTTGAAGTGTGGATAATTCAATTTTTGGTGTTTTGCTTTTCCAGTATATTTCTGAGATGTAGGCACTTAGGGATTTGAATCAAGTAGTGTTGGTTTTAAATAGGACCACTGCAAACTATTTTCACTCATGTGGTCCTAACGTAGAGACCCTTTCTATGACTTGGTGAGGTGCATTCATCGAGCATGGTAAATCACTGTTAATTATTGTCAGTAGTAAGGTGAAGTTGAGATTGAACCACTGTGACAGCTTGGGATAAATGTTAATAACTAAATATGCAGTGTTGCCAGTATGCAGAGAGATTGGTGATGTTTGGGCTGCTGCATCGCATCCACTCAGGCAGAGTGGAAGGATTTATTCCAGACGATGGAGTAATTTGTGATTTGGGAGAATGCCTCACTAAGCTGGATGGTCTCTTGTTTCAGATTTTTACAGCAATGTCATTATATGCCTGAGGAAGTCAAATCATGGGCCAAACTGCAAATGGATGGCAGCAAATGTGTTACTCGAAGGTTGTTGGGTCAAAAATCTGCACCAGCACTAAAATCTTGGCTTTGAAAGTGAATGAATAATCCCCTCTTCCTAACCCCAACAGCTTAAGTGGAGCTATTTAGAGACCTGCAGTCAAAGACTGTGGTCTTAGTGGGCAGCTCTAACACATGAATGAGCAGTGAGAGTAAAGTAGGGCATTTCTGCAGAAGGGAACACATACACAGAAGAATTCTCTGAACAAATTAGTTAAATTGTCACAGCTTAACTTTGACTTTAAATTTTAAGAAAAAGAAAAAAAAGTGAGGTAAATACATTTCTTATCTCCCCTTTAACCCTCTTGTTAAATCTGAACAAATTGTACACTAATAGAGGTTTTTACAAAAGAAAGAAAGGCGGCTTCACACTCCTGCAGATAGGCCATGATGTGAGGAGAGATAACGATAAAACTACAAAGGCTTAATAGAAGTCTTGCTTTCTAAAATTACCTGAATTTTTCTGGCAGTCTGTGCCATGTACTAATAAGGATCAGAGGCCCTCCATATGCTCCTCATGTCCCTTTCTACACTGGAGGCTCCAGGGATTAAGAGCTTGTGCTGCAAATGAAGCCAAACTGGCCTCAGCTTTAGCGGGGCATAGAGACAGAGAGAGACTGAGAGCACGAGAAAGGCAGAATGATGTTCATTCTCACCACTGTACTTTCACTTTGTGAACACAGACTCGCTTCCTTCCTCAAATACACGTGTATATGTGTGACTAAATGTTTAGCATCAAAGTATGTACAGTGTACTATTCAGACTATTACCTCCAGGATATAATGGGATGGATTCTTTCTACATCAGGGTTATTTACTGGATTGTTTGCAATCCTTCCAAGTCTCTGTATAAGCATGTTCATCTTAAATCTTTTCGTACGGATCCTTTGCAGGATTATCAAGTCAGTGCAGAAACAGAGATGCAGCCATTATGACCATTGTCAGTACAGATCTGCATGGATAAGTGGAAGTCTTCTTGTGTCTGTGTGGTTCTGTGCAGCAGGATCTGACTTGGTCTAGCAGCCTTCCAAGAAAGAGCCCAGGTGTGCTCTCCCTATTTTCCCATTTCTATGGTCCTTAAGTGGCAGTTATCATCTTGTGCTACCAGATTGCAAAAAGGAAAACGATAAGCTTGGAAGCTTTGATACTCTGCAGTCATGTTTTGGTGAAAAGCTGAAAAGTGAAGCGCTACAAGGAGACTGTGCAGTATATTACATTTGTCAGGTGATGCGAAACAAGACTTCAAATTAAAAATAGTCTGTTGTAACCTTCGGCTGCATAAATTGGCATCTGTTTGCTCACACGCTATGATTTTCAAGGTGAGAAACTCATTACAACATGTTCCTGCGTTTCTTTCATTGGACCTGGGAATTCCTTTTCATATCCGCTGAAGAATTTGCATTCACCACAACACTTGGAATTGAAAAGTAGAAATCTGAATTGTAGATCTGAAATCTTTGTGGTTTTAATAAAGTTCAACAACAATTGCTTAATAAGCACAAAGTAGGAGGTAGGGAGTAATGGTGTTCACAAAAGACCTCTAAAAACAGTTTTAGTCACTGGATGTAGATATAATAAGCCTGACATTGGCTGCGCATTTTCTACCTCCTTCAAGTATCTACGTGTTGCTATTTTCAAAATCCCCTTTACGATGGGAAACATGCAACCTGCTTTGCTGAAGGTTTGGATCATGCAATAAGGCTGCCCGATTGGTGAATTAGCTATTTTAGCGACACTGCTCGATTTGCTGGATGCCAATGTTTCACCAAAACAATCCCCCATTGCTACTCTGATGCTCGAGATTACTAAGAAAATACAAACAAGCCACAGCTTTTATTTCTACATATAGCAGAATGTAACAAGGTGTAGCCAGACCATTCTGCACAGCCCTGTGTCAGCGCCAGAGAAAGGTCAACAGCCCACGTCAAACAGACAAATGTCAGTGGAAGTTTGAATGAAGTTTTCTTACTACAGAACCTTGAAGTACAGATTTTACTAGACTGGCTACGGACACATTCAGGAGAAGTGGAAACTACATTTAAAGATGGCATCCAAATCACTCCAATAAAAGCTGCTGGCTTCCACACGGTTTCGCATTTTTGGCCCTATAGAGCAGGAACATTAGCATCCTTCTCTAGCGGAGTTGAAAGCGTGTGTGTCAAAGACTTCCGTCTGCCAAGTTGACTGATTTTCTTTTGGCTCCCTGCACAAATGAATAGGATAATTATAACCATACACCCAACTGCTGGGGAAGATACTTTGAAAGCGTAGCGTGGCAAGCTACCAATTACTTCACACTGGAAGATGTTGATCTACGGCAAAGCTACAAGCCACACATCCCCGCACTATTCCTGTGGCCTTGGACGCTACCGGTAGCTAGCCATGCTGCAAGAATGTTTACTGCTGGCTGTGAAAGAGCTTGTTGGCTCGGTAGTGGAAGTGCAAATGTTGTTTTACGCATTTTGTACTTTAAATTTAAAATCAGTCAGTAGACACTGATATTTTCATTTACATTTTTCCGTTTGTTGTAGAATTTCACAAAGTTTTCAGGTGCACTTGTATTTGTGTGCTTGTTAGCCAATTAGCCTCTTGTAGTCGTAGACAAGAAGGTGATCAAAACCAAGACGACTGTCTCTGTAGATGTTTTCTCTGCTGGCGGGTCAAAATGTACGTAAAACACAAAATAATCAGTGTTGTGTTTTATGGCTTGTTGTTTCTCCACTACTGGTCCAAAAATTGTCACCAAAAAAATGAAGGTTTTATGTCTTCAATTTGTTGAACTTGAGCGTGCACTAAATTGACTTCCTGATACATTTTACAGCAATGAACCTTCTACTTCCAACACTCAAATGACAAAAAGACAGAAAAAGCAGGAATGGTAAGGAGTCCTGGAAAGGTTTACTGAACAGACAGTTAAAAAAAAAAAAATCTTTAAAACTGTAAATCACACAATTTCTATCATAAACATGATCTCTTCTGATATAGATTCTGTTTAAATGTTAACCCCCTGTATGGAAACCTTTTTGGGCAAAGATTCGGTTTCCATAAATCTAACAGATTTATTCATAGATAACTGTCGACTTTGCGATGCAAGGTGGAATCGGCTGTACCCTTACTTTCACTTCTCTGGGGTCCTGATCCTTTAATGACTAAAAACAATCAAAGCAACAACATGAATGTGCTTCACTCAGCCATTCCAAAGTCAACAGGGGCTCATGACTTTAACTAACTCCATCAAGAGTGGCTGTGACTTAATTAAACCTTGCAAACAATGTCACGGACCACAGGGGCTGGCACTGCTGCCTTGCCAGAACTTTAAATGTGAGTGAAATGCCATTACCTCAAGTTGCTCGACGAAGTAAACATTTTTCTCAGAGGAACTTATCTTTCTTCTGGCTGTGATCCTTCAGGAGACAATTGTCAGTATTTATTAGGCACTAATTAGGTACTCTGTATTCATTTAGTCTCTTAAACTTTTGAAAATGGAGTGGCATCGTGATCAAACTTATTTCCCTGAGTGATCATAGCAGAAAGCCAATGTATGGTTATTGACTGCATACTTTATAAGTTTCCAAGTCAAACGGTAATGTTCAGAAGTACAACTTGGACTAAACCTGTTCGCTGCCGGCTTTACCACCTAAGGACTTATATGGTTATAGGCCATTATCAACCGATCGTTAGAACCAGTTCAGCAACGTGGAAAATGGGATGTTCAGCATTTCTAGTTACAGGTTTGTGAAGCAGATTGCATTAGCAGTCACTGAGAAGTAACAAAACTCAGAGGTTACTTAATTAAAAGAAGCCAGCATCTGTTCAGCGAGCGATTAAATATGAGAGGCATTAACATGTGGTATTTAAACACAATTTTGGCACTATGGTTTCTTTAACAGATGATTTAGCAAACAGCTGTTGGTTTTTGTGAAATGAGCAGGAGTTTCAATCACTCTGCCAAGCCACTTTGTTAAGATGCTATTTTCTACGCTTCAGGTGCTTGTAGCCCATAACTCTTGCTTGGCAGTGATGGGTAGTTAAGGAGTTGATTCTCAGGTCAGGTTGGCTGACCTGAGAAGCAATTGTCAAGCTCTGGACTGCAACATAACTTTTTAATCCGTCTCTATCTCATAGTGCTGTGCACTGCAAATCTGTTTCACTCTTTGCCAAGTTTTTTTGCACAGAAAAGAAGAAAAAATAAAAGAAGATTAAGCCTCTCACACACACTCGGGGTATACTTCAAAAAGTGGAGAAGATTTTTTATTGTTATTATTTTTACCTTCTCTTTGGTGACTGAAAGGCTTGGCGATATAATGAGTGAGTTATCAGTCGGTGACCTTTGCTCATCCTGGTTTAGTTACAGGAGCCAAACCTAAATTCACAGCACCAAAAAAAGACAGTAAAATATGATCAGCTCAGGATCACAGCCAGTAAGTTGCACAGTGATGATGATGATGATGATGATGATGATGATGACACTCACCTATTATAAAGCAAGCAAGAACAAGTCAGAGCTGGAGCTCTTCTGGAGAAGCACTGCTTAAGTAAAGCGGGAGAAAGAGTCAAAGATCACAAAAAGCAAAGGTCAGGGGCAAATGTTTCCAAATCCACACAAGAGTGCACCAGAAGGTCTTCTCTCACTGGCAAAGCAGCCTGAGCAAGTTCATACATTTATTAATGTTGAGGATAACGTTCTCATTGAGGCATTTTAACTCCTTAGTTACTGGCTTACCGACCACTGCTTCAAAGTTTATGCAGGGATTCAGTTCTTTATCTAAGAATTAAACAAATGAATGTTTAGGTGTGAACCAGTTCAAAGAGCAGACCTGTATATCAGATCTAGGGACACAATTCAGAGTCAAATATGCAGCGTTTCAAGAACAGTTTGAATGTTTCAACCAGGGTGTGAGCCTGTGGAGTGAAACGGCTCATCCTTTGTTGATGCACTATGATTTTCTTATGACCACAGTTAAGGATGATAAACGCAGCATCTCCTGGCTGTGTTCCAGAAAAGCCTGGGAGACCAGAGCAGGGACTGGATGGGTGGGAGGCTGTGACAGATGGGCACTGGGGTCAGAAGCAGGACAGCAGCAGTGTGCTTCACTGAGTGTCACAAATATTACATAGTGATTCACAGAACAACTCATGGAGAAAGCCAGCGCTCTGGGATGACAAGGAGTGAAACATACAAAAGCTTCACTCTGTAAAATATTTAAAGGAACATTTTGTACAAACAATAAAGTGATGATTACACTTCTTTAGACGACACCTTGTCTATCATGACGGAAAACACCTTCATGAAACAGGATCTGGGGATATGAAATGCCAACATAGCTCTCCATAGACAAAAAAAATCTCATATATCTGAGTTTAAATAAAAAAAAAAATAAAAAAAAATCATTGCATACATTTTAAAAACAACACAGCAGACAAAACCCAGAACCAGTCTGTGCCACCAGGGGTCAGCATGCCTAGGTGCTTGGCCTTGGCTGCCACCCAGCTTGCAATGCCCATCCTTGCAAGTGGTGGGCCTGGATAGTATCTTCAGGCTGTGCTCGATGGAGCCCGATTGGCCAAGGCTCAGCCTCCAGGCCCTCGCCAGCGAGCTCCGCTCCAGGGCCTGGCTCCAGGACGGGACCTTGGTAGCGCTGCCCCTTGGTTCCTGATTTATTGAGGTCTTTGAATATTTTTAGTGGTCTGATCCTTCCCCATAGGACCAACTTGCCTTAGAAGACCCTACCAGGGGCGACTGCTCCCAATAATATAGCTCCCAGGATCACAAGGACACACAAACCCCTCTAGGTGCTAATTTTTCAACAAGCTTGAATTGCAGTCGTCAGCTGAGGTGGTTTGGGCATCAGATTAGGATGCCTTCTGGGTGCCTTTGGAGGTTTTCCAGGCATGCCCAACTGGGAGGAGATGCTGGAGTAGTCCCAGAACTTGCTGGAGGGATTACATGTTTCACCTGGGAACACCTTGGGATCCTCCAGGAGGAAGTGGGAAACACTGCCGGGGAGAGGGACGTCTGGAAATGAACTGCTTAGATTGTAACCTACTGCAACCCGACCTCAGATAAGCGTAAGAAAATGGATGGATGGAAAAGAGACAAAAAATAAGTTGCTTTTTACACAGATGCATATCTTGATCAGAGATTTCACACACTGATTAGTGGATGTACAATGCCTAACAGAGCATTCATTTGGAGTCATGAATGAGTTCACCTGATGATGGCACAGTAAATCCCTTTAAACTCTTTTGGTTTTTGCTATTTCTGAGAGAAATATTTGCCTCTTTTTGAGTTTCTTCATCTGTCTGCTGTTTAGTTATCAGAAAGTGTTTCTTTTTCCTAAAGAAAACTGCTGTCTAATGCTAAAAATAGATATAAATGAGAGCAAAAGGACCAAATCACACAGCATGGGCGCAAGTCCAGCCAAAAACAACCAGCCAAAACAAACTAAGGTCTGTTTGATACTCCTTTGTGAATACCTGAACACACAAAAACTTTGCCACATTTCACTATTAACCACTCATGATTACAAGAAAATTGAACTACATATCAAGATATAAAAAAATACATGAAAATATAAAGAGTACTATTATATAGAGTCGGCATATAAAGCCAGCAACAACGTGAGTGTTTGTATTTATTTTGCGTGTTTCTGTACATTGTATGTATGTGCAGGGCATCCCTCTGTGCTGAGGCATCTCTCAGTAAGAGTCTGTGTGCTGTGGCATCCAGACTCCTGCTTTGAGTGATTTTTATTAATCTCTCTGTCAGCCTGCCTCATCCCGCTTGCTGTCCAAATGCAAGCCAGCAACGTAGAAAGTCTTGTCACCTGGCGTTTGCCAAAGACTGAGCCGTCTGTTCGTTACACAAGATTGCCCTTGCGTCAACATCGCACCAGTCCTTATTACATTAAAGCAAACCACAATATTTTCTTTTTTATGTGCTTCACCACATGGAACAGAGGACGCGGGGGCTGATCTGTTCCTTTTATCTTACTGACGTTGGTAACTGATTTGCCCTCCATGCTGTGTGGTGGGGTTTTTTTTTTTTTGCTTCTTTCTCAGAACTACGCCACATACTTTTTTATTTATCTTTTTCTTAATTCTGATTGACTTAGAATATACTAATGATGGTGACATCACCGAGCTGTGTCAGATTAAGTAAGATCAAGACATCTTAAGCACAGTTATGGTCAGCAGTTAATCACTGTTAAGCTGCTGTCCCACAGTTGCTTTATACTTTACAGTATATGTATATCTTCCAGAGTGGGGGAGGATGCTACTTTGCATTTGGTGATGCTGCCTATGGAGTCATAGCCACGCGAGTGTCTCACTGAGTTGTAAAGCTGTCTTAGCTGGTGGCAATCACTACTTACACAAAGATCTCTTTTGGGGCATACATGCACCGCTTGTGCAAATCATTGTGTTCCTGGTGGCAGCATCACACACTGGTGCTTGTCTTCCCTCAAGTCTGCATGGAAATGAATGCCAGAAAGTGCTGGCAGTGAAATTATTAACTTCATACAACAATGTTTCTTCTTTGGGAGGGTGAACAAATCCTCACAGGCAACTGCTCACAAAACGATGGTGTCAGACTGAATGATACGTTGCTTACAAAATTCATTTTGAATTCTTTGGTGAAAAAAAAAAGAAAAAGAAAAAGAAAAAGCATTATTGTCAGAGGGAAATGGATCGCAATAGCATATCAATCATTAGGTATGTTTGTTTGAACTGCAGACCTGAACCCAAGTGCTGGGTTTCTATGACTTTTAGAGAAAACTAACGTGAATTTTTAGCTTTCTTTGTCCACTTCAGTTGTTTTCTATTGTTATTTGCCTGTAAACACTAGCAGGACGTTTTCATACTGACATATGTTGAGACTGCAAAAGGAACTAATTTCCAAACTCACAGAGAGCCCATTTATTTTCACTCAAACTATTATATATTAAGCCATAGTTATAGCCTGTATTTACATTTAAGAAAATCCAGAAGTGCAATGTTCAATAACATTTATGTTCACAGAGTGAAGGTGCTGCACACCTACCACATTGGATGATAACACTGTCTTCAGGACTTTAAAGATAAAGGCCAGTTTATTCAAAATTACTTGTTTAAAACTGGTAAAAACACCACGTACATGTTAGTGGAGATAAGGTTAGTTAAATATGTTTAATGAATGGATGTACATTGTAACACTGGAATCTACTGTGCATGGTGAGAATTACCCATATGTACTCTCTCTCTCTATATATATATATCACATCACATAACTATAACACATATATTTTACTTCATACATCAAATATAAAACCACTCATGCACACTGCAATAAAGGTAAATACATGCCAATGCAGAGAGAACTGATTCAGCTATCAAGCACCAGAGGTGGTTTTCAGGCACTTTGTATGTTCCATGAATCTCTGCACTCACAGTAAAACACATACACTGCAATAATCACCTTTTGCCTGAGGGATGTGTCCACCTATGTGTTTGTGTGTATGTCTGTGGGAGGAATTTTGTGCGTGTTTATGAGTGCATGTGTTTGCTTGTGTCTATGCATGTTGTTGTATCAGGCAGCAAATCCTATTTCTGAGAGACGAGGCTTATGCTTAGGTGCCTAGAGGTGTATTCAGACTCAAAGAAAGGTAAGTTTTGCTTCAACTTATTCATGTGATTTTTGCCTGCTGTTTTGTTTAGCTACTCACAAATAATTTAACTGTGGACATTTTATTTTAGGCACATCTAGGATGATATCCTTGAACAGTGATTCACATGTTTCCTCTGACTTTGCATTCACATCACTGCCTGTATTGTGTGTAGTCGGGGTTTTGGATTATCTGTGTCTGCTTGACAGAATTTTTCCCCAGTGACCTAATGCATCATTATCTGTCCTTTTCGCCTTTAACCCACGTCAGACTTTCTTGATCCAAGATGGCAGTAAATGTTGAAACCAAACTTAAAACTAAGTTGTGATAAAAACTAGCAACCGTGTTTAGAAGCCACTGCATTGCCCAAAAACAGCAAGCAGAACTCTTCACACTGCTCTTTTCAACAAATCAGTCAGTGTGTTGTGATTGTACCTCCAACACAACTCAATTTGTCATCATCATCATCCTGCAACTTACCAGCTGTGATCCTACACTGAGTCACTGGACACTCATGATGACTGATCCTGCATCAGTTGGTAAGTGAGGCCAACAAGCCATCAGTCTCTATGGCCTGGATACAGCCATTAGTGTAATATGATAAATAGGGCACAGATTAAGGAACACAATTTCCCTTTTCTAATATGACTGGGGGTCTCATTTGGAGATATGGCTAATCTTTACACGGCTCTCCATCTCCATCATGGCCCCTCTTCTGAAGCCCAGTGAGACGGTTCCTCTCCTCCTCCAATGACATCCCCATTAGAGCAATCCTGCTGATAAATGCCAGGCAGATTACAAAAAGGGTGGTTTCATTTCAATGTGCTCCTTAGGCTGCACTCCAAGACAGGCCAAGCCTCTATTCCCCGCCCTTTAAATTATACCCTGTTTCTTCACACAGTCAACCAAGACCCACTGACTATGAATAATGCATCAGGGTAATCAGGGCCTCTCAATGGATGCGCAGAGCATGGGAGGGATTGATAAATGTGGTACAGATCTGGCTACCACATACTGTATGCTTAAAACACGGCAGAAATCATTTAAAGACCATTAGAAACTAAGAAACCAGTCAACCACTCAAGTGTACTAAGCAGGTTTTGAGTGAGGCAACATCCTGAATGCAGCACAGGTCTCACGTATTGAAGAGGACACTTATAGACTTCCCTCAGATCGATAGCATACAGTTTTCTGGCTTTGAATTATCTACTACCCTGTAGGATGCAGATTGTCAACAAAATGGCTGAGCTTTTAATGCACATTAAATCTGCACCCACCACATCTACTGGAGGTTACACTGCTGAAGAGAATGTATTGTTATCATTAGGAAGTAATCAATCACAAGCATTCAAGGGGTGCCAAAGGCACATTGGAGGTCTCCATACTGAAGATCAATCAGAGACGAAGTCCATCCTCCTGCTCGTGGCAGTTGGACAGTCTGTTATCAGTGTAACTAGCACTTCAGTTATAACAGTAACAATGTTCAGATCCAAGATAATGCCACAAACAAGAAAGGGCCTGAGCAACCAGAGTCACACTATTTCTCCCAGGTTCTCTTAGTAAATAGAGCCACTGCTACCTGCTATCCATCAAATGAACTCACTCTGAAGCCGTACACTCTGAAACAAACTGTAAGCAGCAACTCATACGTCTTATATCAGCTCCAGCACTTTGACAGCTTTGCACTCACTGAGCTTCTCTTCTTCAGCCTCTTCAGGAACTAAGAACTCGTTTTATTTCTAAAAATTAATGACTGTTTCCAAGTCAAGTAGAGTTAAGTAAAAGACAGTCACTGTCTCCATTTTCACATCACACAGCCAAGTTGAAAATATGTCAACTTTTAAAAGACTGCAGTGCTTTAAATAGTGCTTGAATGATCTTGTAGCAACAGCAGTAGCATGATAAACTTTTCCCCTGAGCTTCTATTGAGAGCTGATAGCTGAAAACAACAAAAAAAGAGTTATCAGCTGGACACAAGCTGCAATCTCTTCGGCTGGCTAACACAGATAAATCCCATTCTGACTTAAACATGGGACGTATTTAAAGAAAGAAATAAAGCACTCGCAGACATCCTGCAGATGGTGCAAATGAATGAACTGAGTTTAAACTGTACATAGTGATTTTAACAACAACATTATGGTATGTTTAGTATGGAAAAACTGAGCACAAGTTTTCACGCTGATACAAAACAAGTTCAAACATAATAGTTAGGTGTTTATACAATGATAGGGGATGCTTCTGAAAACACCACACAACTTTTTGACGATTTAGATATCTCCTTTTTTTATATATTACCTTTTTATTTTTTTTTTCACAGTGCCATCATTCATAGCTGACAAATAAGTAGTGAAACAGTTCAATTTCCTGCCAAATAGTTCCTCAGTGGGATGCAGTGAGCTCACATCATACAGTTTGTTTACAAGCTATGACAGTCTATCTCAATGGCTGCAGAAATTATTCCTCATTGGCAGTGGGGGCTTGTATCAGAAAGTGAAAAACCATAGCAACCGCCTGGTAAACCTGCACACAACAACAGAGCAACAAGTAAATAACTGCTGCAGTTTTCCTTCTACACATGTATGGAGTACTGGAAATGTAACAGAACAAAAAATGAACTGGTGTGACGAACAGCAAAGAGAAGGTACAGTATGCAATTCTGTGCTGTGCATATGTGTCATGGAAACTGCTAATGTTTTTGACATATTTGGACAAGAAAACGTGATCCTCTTTGAAGCTGTGCCCACAGCAAAGAAAAAGCAAATGAATGATGTCACATGTGCCAATACCTTGGTTTACACGTGGAACATATATACACCTGTATATGTAACAGGTGTAATATTCTTCTGGGGGACAAATACGTGACTGAATCCATTCTTGCACCCTTTAGCAGAAATAACGTTTTTACAACAGTCTAACTTGAGCTTCTTGAACTTGAGAACTCTTGCAAAATGTCTTCAGTTGCAAGATGTTTGAAGGTTTCTTTGCATGTACTTCCTGTCTTAAACCCCCCCACCACCTCGCAATGGGGTTCAAATCTGGGCTTTTATTCTTGACGAGGCCCTTCTATGCTTTTTGAATAATCCCTTAGTGGAATTGGTTTGTGGATCATTATCCTGTTGAAAGGTCCACTTGTGGGTCAACTTCAGCTTTTGGACAGATGGCCTCACATTATCTTCAAGCACTCTTTGATATGATGCAGAGTTCATAAGTGAATCAATGACTGTAAGCTGCCCAGTCCCTGAGGCAGTGCAGCAACCCCAGACCATGACATTTCCACCACTACGCTTCACAGCTGGTATGAGGTTCTTCTAGTTCTTTGGTGAGATATTTCTGCTGTTACTGTGGATACTAAAGTCAGTCTTTGATTTGTCTGTTCAGAACACATCGTTTCAAAAGGCCTGGTTGTCTGTTGGTTCTCTGGGAACTCTGCGCTAATGTCCTTTTTGGATTTTTTCCATTCAGGTACACACATGTGCGAACTCTGTGTCAGGTTGTAGCACTTGTGTCAACAATCACAAGAGCTAATTAAATTGGTTAAAAGTGGACAATTTGGGAGATTTCTCCTGGCATTATCTGCTCTGCTCTTGAGCCTAATTTGCTGGACCGGCAGCCCGGCACAAATTGGCAGCAATTTGAAATCCACAGAACTTGTCCATGATTTTACTGACTGGTTTATTCCAAATAATCTGGAGATCTTTTTAAATCTCTTGCCAGACTCAGAGGCATCCACAACCTGTTTCGTGAATGTCTTAGAGAACTATAGATCCTTGCTTGATGACACCACACGCTTTAATATCAAAAAGAAGGTCATACTAGTTGTCAGAGGTGTAACTCAGACTGGTTCCACCTATCACTCAAAAAAGAGGCTCTGATGTTTGAAATCTAACCTGGTAGCCCTGATTCAGATTGTCTTGTTGGAAAGCTGTAATATTTACTTCTCCCATGTAACTGATATGTTAGAATTATTCAATCTATGAAAATCAATACAAAATGTCAAACACATGTGTAATCACCTTTACTAGGGACTGTTTCTAAGGGGAGAAAGCAAAATTTAAATATGTTAAAACAGTGAATAATTTCAACAGGATATGCTCATTTTTTTCAAATACCCATGTTGATTTGGAGTTTTACTGAAAAGGGGCAGTGCTTCACTAAAGAGAAGGCCACCGTAGAGGCAGTGTGTGCTTATTGCACATACTGTAGCTGAGAATTTACGGTCAAGATGTCCAGTTGAAAGTGCCGTCATGATGAGTTTGTAGCACTCCTGTTGTGGTTGGAAGCAATTCCGTCGAGCATGTGTTCAGAGAAATGCTTTGATTGGCATACTCAGTGTTTTGTTACTAACTTTCACGAACTCTCACATTTGGAATTTGCCAGTGTCTTCCAGTCAACCAGTCTGTGTGCAATTAGCAGCTATTAAAAGTGCAGACACCAGACCAAAGGCATTTGAAGGAAAACGGCTTTGTGGAAAATAGTAATGGTTTTGTACAGTTAAAATGCAAATGTGCATAATTAAAGACTAGCAGAAATGAGAAAAAGAACACAGATAAACCTATCAGGCCTAACACACTGCTAAAACACTCCCTGTAAAATCATTATGGGCTGCCGTGTCTAGACAATGTAGTGGAGGCAGTCCAATAATAACATCTGAGCGAGACAAGTTCAGTTGACTTTGCTGACATTTTCAAATTGATTGTTGTGAGGAAATGAACATGGCTCTCCAGTCAGCCCAGATGTTATTGAGACGGCCACTCTTCCCAGCAGTAAGTGTTTGCTTTTAACCATGAGGAAATCACAGCGGCTCAGTGTTAAACACAGTGTGAAGAATTTGACTGGGATTTCTAGTCACCAAGGAAACTCAGCTGGGCAGACACAGTGACCGGCAAACATGGTAATCTGTGCCTACCAAACACTGCTGGAGTAACTCTTCAGCACTGATCAACACTGTAAGTTTAGTCTTTTCGTTCAGTACTGCCACTGAAACTGGATAGCATACTCTAAAAAAGTGAAAAAAAAAAGTTAAGGAGAATGTTTTACTTGAAAAGCCAGTTTCAGCTACTTCTGAAATGACGTGACATGAGGTACAAGACCACGCACACAGCTATTTCCTCTGCTAGTACGAGCATTTGATCATCTCTCGCCTGGTATTGTTTTTGCCAATAAAACAAGCTGGCGCACTTTGTAAAACTTGAATGCTTCATGTGAGAAAAAGCAAATCACATCCAGAACCCAGTGCGCGATTCTCTGCAGTGGTGAGATTACAAAGGCGATAATAGACCCCCACCCCGCCATATCCACACAGAGACACACACACACAAAAGAGCATGGGACCAAAATGCAATTTCCATGCAAATTTTGAGCACACTTACAAAAAGATTTCCATATTCAGTGTGACTGCAATTCAAACTCTCTGTTTTCTCTGCTTAACCTTTTGATTTATTTATACATTAATACCTATTTCTTTCCCCCTTCTTTCCATCTCTCTGTCTCTTCCTCATGTGTTGTTGTCTTAATACAGGTTTTGTGCGTTGACCAGAATGTACGGGCACGGGGCCGCTTTACCCCCCTGTTCTCGTCGCTTTATTTATTCATGTGACATCTTGTCCTTTTGCCTCATCCAGCTCAGTGCTTCGCAGGGATACAGATGCTTTAGATAGCAGACACATTTGGGTTGCTCAAGCACTGATCGTATGCCAGCCACTCAGACAACACCATTAATCTCTCTTATCAGCATCTCAGTGGGTGCTCTGGCCTCAGAATGGTATGTTCTGCATTGGGCTACCATTACTCAACGGATGCTAAATAAACCACATTGCTCCTTCTGATTTACCCTCAGTCCTGAGTTACAGCCCTTGGCTGAGGAGACGAAGAGGGCCATCGCTCTCCCAGTGGCATTGACCACTTTGTTATTGTTAGTTCCTTCAAAGTGTTCCTGGCCTCTTATACCGACTGCTTGACAATTTTGTAATTGCATTGTGTGATAAAAAGCTAATTAAGTTATGGAAGATCTCTTATCTGTTTTATTTTCCTCGGCACTATCCAGGGGATGACCTTGATAAGATCACTCGGAGGCTGCTGGCTTCTTTCACTGGTGCTCTGTGTTAATAGGGACAGTGATAACTACTGTGGATGGAGATGAGAAAGGGCTCCTTGATGACAGTAAGCTTAACACAAGATACAGAGATACAGGCCCCGATAAAAAAAAAGGCAGCGAGTGCCTGAGGGAATCACCCACCAATAAAGTTCTGGTTCTTGTGATCCCATAAACAACTGATAAGACTTGGAAGCCTAATGAGTTGAATTATTTTACTGACACTTGGAAAATGCGGGTTGACTGCTGTCTTATGAAGCAAGACAATATGCTCACGCTTGCAAATTTGCACCATAAGCGACAGAAAATGACTTTGTGAAGCCCCTGGTGTTTTACAGCATGCGTTGAAGATGTGGCAACACTGGGAGCAAACATTAAGCTTCGACAACACTGTGCACACACTGACTACTGCTGCACTTCCGCATGAAAGGCCGAGGCGCAAAAAAAACAAAACATCTAAAGCAAACTCATCTCCAGCGGGCAACGGCCGCCCGCTGTCACTCAAAAACCAACAGGCACACCACTCACACACACACACACACACACACACACTCATTCACACTGCATCTCTTTCCTCTGTACTATCAACGCTCCACAATGTGTGATGACAGTGTTAGTCCACTGTGCAAAATGTATTACTGTCACAGAAAAAGGCTATGAAATTGTGATGCCTACATTATTTGGCCTCCTCTTTTCTATTGGCGTCCGTCCACATTAAATGACTTGTGAGTTTGTTTCACTCCGTACACAAAAAATAACAACAAAGTCTGCTGCATTCGGAGGTTAGACGGGTGGCATCATTAACCACAAAACTTCCGCCCAGGAGACTGGAGTTTGAGTTCTATGTGGCACCATTTGTTTTTTTTTTTGTATTATTTTTTACACTTTGGTGTGTTTTCCTGCAATTTTACAGCCTTTATTTGTGAAAATAATCCATTTTGTGCTGGAGACCAATGCACCCATTATTCATTTTGGTGTGAGACTGGGCTGATACTATAAAGGAACTGCACAGTGCTGATATTGTGATTGTGTATTAGGATGGATTAGGATTGGTCCGTCTGTGCAGGAAATACATTTTAGTACGGGATTTATTGTGCCTTCTGGCTTGTTTATGGTGCAAAGCATGGCTAGCTGAGCAAGCGCAGCCCCTGACATAAAACATCATTTGTTTTAGTTAGGGATGCCCAGCTGGACATATATGGCACAGAGACGTTACTAAATAGCTTTTTTAGTCAGAAACAAAGATCGGGGAGTTTGTACTCCGCTTCCCCTGTCGTCTATATAGAAACCAACAGAAACGAATAAGTTACTGATAGATACATACATGCATGGTTTTTAATCAGACTATCATGACGCAGTTGTTCATATTAACATCTATTAAGAAGGAGTTGAAGATCTGATATTGCCACGTCTGAATAAAAGAAAAAATAACACCTCATTCTTCTCAGACTAGCCTATTTTCAAGGCAATATTTCGTAAGAGTAGACAATGTGGCTTTATATTTCCATTGGTTTGGAAGCGTTAAGAATGTATCTGGGGGAAAATTTGACAGTGCTCTCACCATGCATTACCTAAATGAACTGTTATCCTCGGCGCTCACCCAGACCTTGTTTGGTATTAAATAATTCAGGACATTCTCTGTTGCAAACTTCAGCTGCATGCACATCACGTCTCTGCTTGCTGTCTCCCCTGTGTTTCAGAGGCATAATATATTACATCGGCCCATGATGCAGTGGAGACTGTTGCACATACTGTATGTAATATGTCAGACTTGCACTGACCTGCCCAAGGGTGTGGTCGGGGGGGTGGCGGGGAAACAACAAGGGTCTATATCATTTCATGTACTACGCCTCTATATTGTGTATTTTCATTGCAAGGAAAAGCAACAGATGATGAAGACGGCAATGTGGTTAAAGAATCAGCTGTTAATGGAATTAGATGCTTAACAAAAGGGGCGAAAAATGGAGAGACTGAGAGAAGACTATTCTGACAGTCAAAATTAGTGGGAAATTACCTCAAGCTTTTCCTTAATGACTGACTCCATGGTCTTTTTGTCCTTGTGCAGCAGGAGGTTTGCACTCTCACACAGCTTCCATTAGTAGGACCTGACTCCAACACCTTCTCTTGCAGAATTTTAACCGTCCAACAGGCTAATTAGTTCTTTTGGCATGTGGCCTTTCCATTACAGAAAGAGAAAAGCAGAGCGGTGTTATCGCCGCTACAAGATGACCTGCTGACAGACGGTGCCAGAGACCCTGCTGAGATTGGTGTATTGATCAGACAGGGTAAAACCCCATCACAGTGAGAATTGACAGTTTGCATGTGAGCGGACCGAGAGGGGGGGCAATTAAAAATGTATATTGTGGAACTAACACAGGCGAGAAAAGAGACAAAATCAGCAGCAAGGAATAGAAAAGAATAAAAGCACAAACAAACAGCAAAATTACAAAAACGCACAACACAAAAAACGGTCTGAATTTCACACAATTTCAGCTGCACACCAACGTCATGCTAATTTCTTAATTTAAGGCAATATTCTTCAGGGGAGCAGATATTGGATTTTTAATTTTTTGTTTAAGTATTGGGTGAACGGAGCAGCGAAATTGACACTGCATGGAAAATGTGCCCTTGAATGACTGCCCTCAGCAGTCGTGGCATTTGTACTTGACAAACAGGCTCATTATTGGATGACTTAATGAAAGCCTTCCATTCAGAATAGATTTCGGTCCAAGACAAATGATGTACACGTGGCACCAAGAAATTAGCAGTCTGGAAAGGCAAAGCACGGCTCTGTCAGCATCCACTAAATTGAACAAATTCCTGCATCTAGAAGGGGTAATGAGCCCAGATCCATGCAATGATTGTAATTATGATATTGTTTTGATCAATTAGTCTTCTATATTAGGCTGGTTTAAATGTGATGAATTCCACAGTCCTTTTGGATTGAACAAAACCAAACATCGGAGCTGAACGCAGCCCGATGGACTGCTTTAAAAGGCCCCGATTCATAATTAACAGTGACAGAGTTGGGTTTGAATAAAGAGAAAACATCAACAATTTTAGATATTAGAAAAGCAAATTGTATGGAAAAAAAAAGTAAAGAAATAAGCAATCATTCAACTTATTTGGTCATATCACTGAACACAACTATGAAACTACTGCATTTCATCCCCATTAGCCCCGAGTCAGTCAGATACTGTATCTGCATTTGCAAATGTTCATTTTATTACAATGTGAAATTACCTTCAGTCATATTTGGATGAGATAAGGGGCATCCACAGTTCCACATCATTAACCCAAGCAATTTTGTGAAAATTATTTGAAATTCAACTATACAAAAGTTTTTTTTTTCTGACAAGGTGTGAAACAGCAAACCACAAAACCCCCCAAAAAAGCCCAGACAAGAGAAATTACTTCATGATCATCCAAAAGCACCAAATGGGATTTCAATGAGTTAAAAACGAGGTTAGGGCCTCTTTTCAACCAGCAAAACAATGTGGTTACAACATCAGTGTGTCACAAATCACAGATTTGTTTAATCATTGTGATAATTGTGATAGGGAGACAGAAAGACAATATTGATTATTGGGAGCGAATTTCATATTGCACCAGAAGCCGAAATGTAGTCTGCACAAGGAAACACCTTTAATGCTTCATATAAACTGTCATAAATATAAAACTATGTACAGTGTGTGCTGCCAACAGGAGACTTCCAGGACATTGTTATGGCAACAGTCTGTATACATGAATGTAAAATAGGAAACTGTGCCTCCTGCTTAAGCAAAAATGTGCAAGTAGTTTAGTTACAGCTTCCACTATTCTGAACGCAGGACATGCCTTCCACAGGTGAGTAATAACTCCGGTGTGGGTACGATCCCTGCTCGCACCTCAGAGGACAAACCTTTTCAACGTTACAAATCTCGGTGAAGCTCGGCCCAAATGTGAACACGCAATCAGCGTCTGCAAACGGTCGGTGAAAAACATTTTACATTTGAACCTGTTCTGAATGTCTTTTCACTGATGACTACACTCATGTTTTCAATATATTCATACTCAATATACTCATCTCCATTCAACGGGAAAAAAACACTCACAGGGGTTCATGAAGGAAACCAGCTATTTCCAAGCAGCTGTCCCGCATGTCTTCTTCTTCCAATCTCTTCTTTTCCTCATCTTACTCTTTCAGACACTGTCGCCCTGGTTTTTTTTCCAACCATAATCGCAGCCTTCTTTGCAAAACTGCTCTCACTGTCTAAATGCAGAGCTTCCCTTAGTCGGCCGTCTAAATCACCCACCGGATTTCCTATAGACTGTATATTAAGAAGATTCTGGTCTTTGGTTTAACGTGTTTATGCTTGAAAATATTCTCTTGATACATGGCTCACATGAAGACCACGTCTGTTTTTAATATTAAGCATGACAATGAGTAATGCCAACATAGGCGGCCCATTCAGATCACAAGAAGAAAAGACAGCGTCTCCCTTTTTGCATTCGCCAAGTCAATAACAAAAGCGGTAACGAAAGTGATTACTCATACAATGACAACCCACTCATCCAAACAGGCCTAAAAGGAGCTGCAGCTTAATTCAAAATAAAATTTGAAAAAAACAAATAAAAAATAAATCAAAATAAATAAATAAATAAAAATGGTGGACTTTAGATGTCTTCCTTTCCACGCACTGGCAAATCCTGGAGGCTGCATGAATCATTGTGGTGTTAAAATTCACTCCTCTGGCAATTTTTGACTGCAGTGTTTTAGTTATTTTCTTGCCTCTTTACAGACTTATTTTATTTGACTGTATTCTGTGGTTGACAGCTTCAGCCACATCCAGAGGTTCATAAAAAAAAGGGTAACACTTTATAATAACTATCCGTTATAACTAGTTAATAGATCATTTGTAAACTGTTAATTAGTGAGTTATTAACCACTTGTTAAGTGTTTGTTAATAGTTTGTTGATGATTTATAATGATGATTTATAACGATGCCTTATAGATAGTTAATAAACCATTTACAAACTGTTAGTTAATGAGTTAGTTAGTTGCAACTTTAGAATAACGTCCCAATAACATATATAAACTATAGTTAACAAGTCATTAGTAAGTAATTCACTAATGGCTTGTTCATGCTCTATGACTGGTTTATAAGGTATGGCTGTAAATCATTAATATACAGTTAACAAGTCATTTATAACTCATTAACTAACAGTTTGTAAATGGTTTATTAACTATCTATCAGGCATCGTTATAAATCATCAACAAATTATTAACAAACACTTAACAAGTGGTTAATGACTCACTAATTAACAGTTTACAAATGATCTATTAACTAGTTATAACGGATAGTTATTGTAAAGTGTTACCAAAAAAAGAAAAATGACCTGTAACCGCACTCATTAGCAGATCCTACATACAGATGATCGTCACTGCAGCAAGGTGAGAAGTTAAACCACTAGATGGGTTTTAAGGTGGTTTAAAATCAACTTGCAATCATAGAAAACATGTAGAAATAAGCTGTGAACACAACACACAGACTTTTTAACATCTTTTAAGTTGATTAACATGTAAGTAAACAATAAGTACACATTAAGCAGAGGCAGAGTAACATCAGCAGCTGGAGGCGTCTTTCTGGCAGCGCTGCACATGTACACGATGTTGCATATCTTTACAGCCAGTTTACCTTTGTTTTGCTCTCCGCGAACTCTTTGAGGGAAATATCCAGCTCATTAGCTGCTAAATGCTCCTCTGTGCTAACTAGCTTGCTAACTGCGTCTGCTACTGGGTTGTGGCAGGTAGCGCACGGTGGGATTTGAAAGATTTTCACCGGAAACCGCTTCCTGCTATGAGAGCAGTGAGAGTGAACAAAAAAAACAGCGAAACAGTGGGCCGGAAATGAAGTGAAAAACACTGCGAAGCTTCACAGGGCTGAAGAGAAGCGCGCAGTTAAATGATAATTCGATATGGACTCCAAGCTTCAGGTGAAGGAAACATGGGATGCATTGAAATATTAGCAGCTTTCACTTTATGACAACTTTTGAAATGAAACGACAAAATCTTCGTCTGCGGTTTGGCTCAAGGCTTTTTTCAGCTTTTCACACAATATAGGGATAATTTATTTTACCACAAAAAAGTAGCTCATCTGCATAGTGCAACAGTTTTACTTCAAACAATTTCATAATATTGATGAAGCTATAAAAGTCTGTCATAAGCTCAGTTATTATTGCTCGTACCTCGTAATTGGAAAACTTTTGCAATGATCTTATATTGTTCTTTTATTTCAGGAATGACATGTTTTTTTGTTGTTGTTGTTTTGTTTTGTTTTTTGTTCGTACCAGGCAACAACACACTTTTACATATTTCTGTGGCCCCAGGAAGTTATAAAAACTAATTTCTTTGTGAATAAAATTGCTTTGATGCCTTGAAGGTATAATACTTCCACTTTTCCTCAAATCATATTTAAATATTTCAGTAGGCATTCTAGCTCCAGAATATTAAGGTTCAACATCAGCGCGTTTTTACTACGATGTTTACAACCCGTGTATCAATTTTAACGTTATTGCAAACAACGCTGACATGAATGTGCATTTTTCTTGCTTTTAGTCACACATACTTGGAAGAGGACACATGCATTCTGTAGAATTTGTCACTTTTGTCAAAAGAAAACCAGCATTACCAACACAGTTACAGTGGGTACAAGAGACATGCACACTTCTTTGCATATATATATATGGGTACAGAACCTTTACTGGTTTGTTGGTCTAATTTCATTCATAGATGTTCTAACCGGGGCTGCAAGGTGGCTCGGTGGTTAGCACCGTTGTCTCGCAGCAAGAAGGTCGCCGATTCGCATCCTGTTGAGGACACCCGGGATCTTTCTATGTGGAGTTTGCATGTTCTCCCTGTGCAGTGTGGGTTCTCTCCAGGTTCTCCGGTTTCCTCCCAAAAGTCCAAAAACATCCATCTATCCATTATCTATACACCGCTTAATCCTCACTAGGGTCATGGGGGGCTGGAGCCTATCCCAGCCGACTTAGGGTGAAGGCAGGGGACACCCTGGACAGGTCACCAGTCTATCACAGGGCTACACTTAGAGACAGACAACCAAGCACACTCACATTCACACCTACGGACAATTTAGAATCACCAATTAACCTCAACATGTTTTTTTGACTGTGTGGGAGGAAGCCGGAGAATCCGGAGAGAACCCACGCTGCATGGGGAGAACATGCAAACTCCACGCAGAACAATCTCGGTGCTAACCAACTGGGCCACCTTGCAGCAGTCCAAAAACATGTTGAGGTTAATTCTAAATTTTCTGTGAGTGTGAGTGTGCTTGGTTGTCTGTCTCTAAGTGTAGCCCTGTGATAGACTGGTGACCTGTCCAGGGTGTCTCCTGCCTTCGCCCTGAGTCAGCTGGGATAGGCTCGAGTCCCCCACGACCCTCATGAGGATTAAGTGGTGTATAGATGATGGATGGATGTTCTAACCTGCCACGTTACTGAATTGTGAAAGTAAATACAGTTAATTCTATTGCCAAAATTTCATGTTACACGACACTATGTCCACGTTAGGAACTCATACTTTGCAGGATATCACATGCAGAAGGCCAAGTGTACCACCACAGAGCAACGGTAAAAATTTAGAATAGGCAATGCAGGGGTAGTGAAGGTGAAAGTTAATTAAACTGGGCCAGTAACAAATTTGTGCATTAGGCTGCTGGAATAAAGCACAGGCAGTCTTGGTGGCACAAGAGTGAGGACGTGTCAAGTTTTAAAGTCAACCTCCTTGTATTGATCAGGCATGATTGGTGACGTTTAGGGATTCTAAGAGTCAGCGGGTACTGGTCTGTGAATTATAACTAATTACTCATTTGCTTTACATCTGAGGTTTACATGGACAAGTTTAAAAGCAATCTTAACACAAATTTTAAAAAATATATCACAGAGGGGAGAAATCATAAATATGAACAGCATAACAGCATAAGAAAGAATGGAAGCCTTCCCATGACACAGCTCAACAGTGATGCCAAAATTGCACTTTTTTTTCTCCACATTAGCAATTAGTGTGTGCAATAATAGAAGCAGGATAGGTAAAAATGTGGTTCACAAAGACTCCAATTACTGAAAGTAATTTGAAATTCTTGATCCAAGCTCACTTGTTTCTACCTCCATAACAATGTCTCTCATAGTGGTCCTGGATGTACGGAAGTATTAACAAGGCAAAACAATACTTCAGCAAAAAGAACAGCGCTGTCCTTAGCCTTAGATGTTGAATCTTCTCAGTGTGACATGAAGGCAGAGCAGCATTTCTCTTTCATGACTGTGCGAGCACAGCTTTGCTAAAAATGTGAAACAATAATGGAATTTCACAATGATGCGCACTGTGATGGATTATCTATGCAACGAAGGTACAGCAGACAAAATATATGGCTCTTGAATAAGTTGTGGAGGCAAAGGATAATGAGCCAATGTGGGAAAGATAACTTAGTCCTCCTTCTCAAAAGGAGAACTGAGCCGTGAGGGAATCAAAGTCTAATGTAGCAAGTGGTTTGACAAACAGTAAAACAGAAGTTGGCAATGAACTGCAGGTGTATTTCATACCAGTTATTTGAGGCTGAGTGGTAATCATGCATTCTGCAGTGTGTGGTCAAAACAGCCAACATGTCACGTAGAAGTTTGAAAATCCCTAGAAGCTCATCTTCCATGTATCAAAGTTACACATTTAGAAGTTTTCTCGATGAAAATAATCTCTTAAGCTCAGATGTAACTCTGCATCGCTGCTTCCTCTTGAATTCGTAGCTCTATGAGGTCCCTGCCTCTCTCTCTTTCTGCTCACCCGTCCCGTTTGCTGCAACTTGAGCACACCAGCTCCCCCATGACTCTGCTCAAACGCTGTGAAAAGTACTCACAATGGGAAGTTGCAACACTGAAGTAACGCAGCCATAAATGTTCAACTGATTACGAAGAAGAATAATGATACAGAATGCACCATTTGTGTTTTCCAGACTGTTATCGGTACGCCGCAGCATCAAGGCGGAAATGCTCAGTCATGGTGTTGACAGCTTATTCTGCTCATGATGTATCTTCAAGCATATAAAGAAAAACACACCGTACAGACGTGTTCACAAGGCAAAAGAAAAGTAGATTTTCACCGCAGGGAGTCTTTAAAGAGTATCTGTTCATGGATGTATTGCCTGATAAAACACTAGACATGTGTTGTCCATTGTATTTTCCACCTGCTCTGAACAGGCAGGGCGTTTAAGTGTAAAGCCAGGAAAGTCTTGACATCAAAATTACCATTGTACCACTGGACTGTAACTGACAAGCCCTCTGCTGTGATTCTCCTCCCACGCCGGCAGTCAAGTTCACAGCAAGTCACCAAATGACAAAAGGCCTTTGTTTTGTCACAATCCGATGCTGAATTATAGTCTCTCATAAGACAAATGGTCTTTATCTTACTGAGGGATACTTTTGTTAAACTTGTATATCTGTTTCACTTAAGGACAAAAAGATACAGCGTGTCTGATCATTGACTTAACACACATGGATTTAGAGTGGATTAGATGAAGCCATGGTGAAGGATTCTGAGTAGAATCTATGATTTATTCACCCTTGTGAGGAAATGGGATGCTGCCTTATTTTTTTCTGCCACAGTGTTAGACAATGAGACGAATGGTTGCATTAAAAGATAAAAGAAAGTGAACAAGAGCTGAATACAAAGGGGAACATGAGCGTAGCTCCAGAGATATGAACTATAATTCTTTTCATGACGCAAGCATTGACCTGCGATACCATTCTTTGCCCTGCGCTCTTTCTCTCTCTGTTGTGGCGTCTTGGGTTTTTCTCTGCAGGCTCCCAGGCTGCCACGAAGCAAAAGAAATGCATCTAAGGTGCAAAAGAAAAAAAAAAAAAAACAACTATGTAATTTAAAGTACAGTATGTCTATTTTCTCATCTTCACCTCTTAACACACTGCATATGAATGTATCTGTGATTTCCATCTCTATTCTGCAGTGTCTTGGAAAGAGAGAGTGTGGCTGTTTGGGTGTATCAGTGTTGCCCGCTGAGCTCTTCTCTCATGACATATCTGAGAAGTGATTATGTCTGCTGGGGACCTCATGTCTGAGCTAAAAGATGGGAACAGAAGTGATTGTGATCTGCTTCTTGTGCTCTTCACTGAGCAGCATGCAAACGTCATACTGCTGGTCTGGTTTTCACTTCCCCCCTTCCTGTAACTATTCTTCCTATTTACTGTAGTTTCATTACAGAGTCCCACATTAAACCAATGGCGCGGTGCCCTGGGCCTTCAATACGCCTGTATTGATCTGGACAGTAAGTTTGCGCTTTTGTGCTGCTGCCGTCACCTTGAGTCATGCCTGGAGAGCAGCCAGACTACTTGTAGCCAATTTGCGTCACACTAACAGCGCACAGTGTTTTCTTAATGGGATTGTCACGGTGCTAGTATAGGGTTCATCTAAACACAGAGCTTTTCCAAACTGCTGATTACTCTTAAGAGAAGACCCAAGTAGGGCCTAATGCCTTTACTTATCAGGAGGGAAGCAACATTCTAGCTCAAGCAAAAAGGCAATTATTAGTCTTCTCATTTGCTTGCCTTTCTCCACATAAGTGTGGACCATATGACTCGATGAAAAATTCAGCTCCCTGGAGTGGGGTACATAAAATGTGAATATTTCTCGGCCTGGTCCTGCTCACTCATGCACGAACTTTTGATCAGCCATCCTACAACACAAGCAGGACACACGCATACCCCCCAAACTTTATTGCATCTTGATAGCGCCCATAAATTCCACAAACCATTACCTATTTACTGAAGGACTATCAATGTAGGAAGTGGCAAACTGTGTTATAGAAATGCATCCTCTCCAAATAGCTATAGGGTTTGCCAAAAAAAAAAAAAGAAATATAAAAGTTGATGCAACACATGTGCTCCTGTCTGATTTTTCGTCTAATGGCACGGCTGAACACGTCCAACGGCAGAGTGCATGCTCACAGGGGGGCAGAAGGCAAAATAGGATTAACCGCACAGCACTGTCTCTCGCAGTGCATCAGATCCATATTAAACATGTTTGTTTCACGTTATGTTATTCTGAAACTGCATTGGTGTTTCAAAAAGAAAATCTTCATGTAGCTTTAGTGGGATCGCCAGACTCACTAGTAACTGCACCGTATGTTGTAACGCCTTACATTATAATATAGCTTTTGATTTAATGCAGTATTCATCTAATAAACACACCAACCAGGGCACACAGTACAAGCTTTTAGGATACAATCAAGAGATTTTACTGAATATGTTATGTTATGTATCTCTCAGCTACATAAATACCAGGAAACACACTCAGAGTCTACATATAATCACAAGTCAGAGATTAATTGTCATCTGTGCCGCGTTTGTATGTAAAGTGACTGCAAAGTGATTATTTTTTTATTCAGATGTTGCCAGTTTACCATGAATAGTAACCTTGTCCTTCGCATAGATTAAACCTTGTGTATGTGGGAGAAAATCAGAAAGCTCCAGCCTACCTATCCAGTTCTTGTTCAGAATTATACAAGTGTTGACTGTAACAGTCCACATGAGGGAAATGCATCTTGCTTGTCAAAGAGATGCTTGGAAATCATGCAATAAATGTTTTATTTGCGTGGTTCCTTCCGAGCCTACTCTCATTTGTGTCCGTCCAATTTTCAATTATTCTGTTTTGTTAGCGAAACGAACTGAATGAACTGTAAATGTTGTAAATTCCAGACAAGTCGGTCGGCACATTTCATTTGGGATCAAAAATATCAGCACTTCTTCTTCTATTGCATTTATTTAGGCAGGATAGCTTGAAAGATATAAGATGCTTAGGCAGTGCTTTGAAATGGTTTCTGATGTGTTTTTTAAAAACCCCATCAACAAAAATGTATTCAGGTTCAAACAGAGAGACATCTAAGTTACACTTAAAGAAAACATGAGTAACTCGTCGAGACATTTGGAAATAATATAGAACAAATAAGATGCTGCATTCGGTGAATTAAGTGTCAGAAATTGGTGACTCAGTGGACGTAGTGACTCAGAGGTCAGGACTGACGACCTTTCAGCATTTTCTATCTTCTCCTTTTGTTCAAGTGGATTTCTCCCCATAATTCAAAGACATTCAAGAAAGACGGTTTGGAGACTTTAAATTGCCTGTAACTACAAATGTCAGTGTCTTCCCGTTTGTGTTAACCCTAGAAAGCACTGAGCAACCTCTGCAGTCCACTGGTTGTTTCTCTGAAAAGGAATTTTTCAAGCCAGTCCACAGGAAATTGCATGACAGGCTGAAAAAGCAACAGGAATTACTGAACTGTCATTTCATTTTTTGTGGCTATTAACCATGAAACATGAACGTGTTTGGTGGTTTATATGTGTAATATGTGTGAGAATTGTACAGCGCAGTCGGTCCACGCTGCTCCGCCGGCCCCGTTGTGTTAGAAGCCAAGGTGTCTCTTTGAAGTTTGAGGAATCCCCTACAAGTCATGGTGGGTGCCTCGGTGGTTACAGTTCGACTTCTACATGAGGGAGAATATACTGTCAGAGGGAGCGAACCAGTCCCTATCTTTAACCACTGCAGCAACAGATAGTTCCCTCGGTGCAGGCAGAAGCTGGCAGGTAGCTTGTCCTGAGGAGCACTCTCAGAGCCAACATGTGCTGATGAGGACGGTTGCAGCAGCATCAACAAGCAGGGTTGTCTGGGTTCACCTTGCCTCAGCGTTAAAGCTCTCATGTTATGGCTATGGGCACACACAAGGTTACTGTGCCTGAAGATAATTCATGTGCCAGTTACAATGACACTGGAGAATCTGGAGCTCCAGAGGGTGGATGTTACATCCCCTGGTGGCTGCAGACTTTTTACACTTAACTAAAGACTAGCAATGTTTGACCTATTTTAATTGTGTGCTTTTGCCCTAAAGAGATATCTACCCACTCTTTGAAACAAAATTAATGGCCTATCAGCGGCTGTCCGCCACATTATATATAGCACGTTCTCCCCTTTTCCAGACCTGCTTGCAGAAAATGCGAGCAGCAAATGTAAAGCATGTTCTGTCCTCTGACGCTGACAGCCGCGGTTTGATTGCATATATCAGAACCTCCGGCATGGCTGTGCCCTCCAACACATACAACTGGCTGCGTTCAATGGTGTCAAAGCAGGTCAGGGTTCTCCTCAGTACTTGCTCAAGTTGTTTATGGATACAGTATGTTAAATGAAGCGACTGGTGACACCCATGTGTCACAGAGGAAGCAGATGGCAGTCTACACCCTCCTCGGGCTCTCCTCAGATCCACTCTCGACTCAGCACTGAATAAGACTGCAGTGGAAACAGAGCTGGACATTCCAAACTGGGGGAAAATTGGTGAAAATATGCAAAAATGAATTGAATTTAAAAAAGACTTCCTTGCTGCAGGCAATGACTTCTGCCGAGAATGTAGTGAAGTGTAGTGAAGGTGAAGAGTTTTTCATCAAGATGTTTCGAGCAGGTTGTTTCCTGAAAGCGCTGAAAGTCCTGAAACCGTTTTTTTTCTAAGCTCCCTTGTGACCCTTTTTCAGATCAAATAACTAATGATGATGCAGAGTTCAATAATTTATTGTCTGTGTATAGTTAACCCATAGGTAAAAAGATGGACAAACAGTGGACTGTGTATGAAGGACAGTAGTCCTGCATGAGTGCTGGTATTCCACCGCTATTTGGCCTTTTGGCACCGAGTGCCAAGTGTCCCAGCCCTCTAAAACAACTCATAAGTGCTCTCTGTTGACGGTGCTACATTGTCATGGTTACAGTAATAAACTGTGGGTGAAGGTTAGGAAGGACCGTGGCCTTACTAAAAAAAAAAAGAGAGAGAAAAATACATGTGGACTTGGGGTTGAAAACAGAAAACAAACAGCAGCCTCGTCTTCTAAAGTCTGACGCCTGGGTGACCCATCCATCCACCCTGACCTCCTGCTTACACTGACTTTGTCACTGTAATATCATCACCTTTCTTGCTCCTTTGCTCCCATCATAAATACTGTGAATGGCTTTGTAACAAGAACACGAACTTATATTCTTTTGGGGCGAATGCTGAAATGAGTGATGCCGCCTTTCTTCTCCGGCAGACAGTCTACAGTGTCCCATCCCTATCTACCATCTTAATGTGGCTGTTGGTGATTCATTTGGAGAGCAGCAGGTGCTTGGCATTGCCCAGCAGTGGCCATTCTTAGTCCCATTTGTGGACACTTCATGACATAAGTAGGGAAAGAGAAGTGTAAATGATCAGGACCTCTGGGCTCAGCCTGCCCACTTCAGAACCTCACTCACCAAACCCTCTTAAACTGGTGTTAAAATTAATATTTATTGCTGTAATGTGCCCTCTTTTCTTTCTGAATGTGCACTAGACCTGGGTAAATTGTTCTAAGCAGAGGTTAGAGATAAATTCAAAGCAACACTTGACCAAGGTACGTAAATGGATAACCATCTTTTTAGTCAAATCAGTAACCTCTTAAGGGCCATAATGTTGTGTGGGTGCGCATTAGTTCACCTTTCTACTGTACATTCTATAAAATGGTGAAGAGAGAACAACTGCTATTCAGCGGAATAAACTGAGAGAAAAAAAATGTATTTTACATGAGCTCTTTTTAAAGCATTCCAGCTCATGGAGCAGAATCAGTACACATGGGTGCTTTAACAGAGCGCTTTATTTTTTATTACTTTTTCAATTTACATGTCTGCTGATAAAACAACTTATAATACGATTGTTGCTATTACTTTTCATATTTGCCTATTTAATCACTGCATTTTATTTATCTGAGTCCAAAGCAAACTAGGCTTCGGCGTGCAAAAGTGGCCAGGCTATGCAATAAAGCAAGCAGGCCTTAGCATGAGATCCCCGTACATATGGGGATTGTCTACTCCAACCTCTCATACCTTGCAGTAATGCTGACAGCTGTAGCCGCGCTGACTTCCCCCATCTGCCTACACTAATATATACATTACGCTCGATGAGTTGGAGTTGGGGAGCAAAATGTACATTGCATGGTTTTCCCTGATGCAATTAAAGACTGCTAAACCATGAGCAGTGGCTTAGTCTGTTCCAAAACCATGAAGCGTAATATTAGATTTCCCAGCTCCCCCTGCTTTGCTGTGAACGTGATAAGGAGATGAGGAAACTCCCTGCAGGAGATCTGGGATCAACCACAGGACGGACCAGGGTTTCTCATTACTCAATGGTTCACATGTGATTTTTGTTCAAGGTCAGAGGCCCAGAACGACTGGTGATAACAAAGCCACATTTAGTCAACAAACTTTTCTAGAAATATTTATTTAAGTTCAAGACAACCACAACAGTCAAAAAATGTCTGAGCCCAGTGGGAGAAATGGCACTGACTGCAGTCTGTTGCATCAGTGTGACCCCAAAACTCTGATGTGTGATTACACCACATTACATCTCTTGTTATTGGGCCAGAACGAAACAGAGGCAGACACCACTGAAACAGATATTTACTTCTGACTCAAGACGTATTCCTACGTTTACTTTGTAGAAACTGTGTACAAGAGAAAATGCAACACTTTCTGTATGTGCCATTTAGGAGCTTATAGTAAATTCTCTGGTGTAACATTTGTCAGTGAACACTCTATGTCGGCGTTAACACCATGACGACATATCACTGATGGGGAAATAAGCACATTAAAGCCACATCTGGGGACAGGATTGCTTTCAATAATCTGCTGCTACACTCTATATTCAATGTCACTAATGTTTTTTTTTTTTTTTTTAATCAATAGCAAATTCATTTCAAAATAAAAATTCTTACAGTGTATTACATATTGTTTTTAAACCATGAGGTATGGGCTGGGTAGGGATGGACTCGCTGTTGAGAAGCACTAGCATAGACCCAGTCAGGTCAAAACACCAACACCAGGAATAATTATCGTACTGTAACTGAAATTACAAATGATATCTGATTATCCTCAATTTCAGTTTCTAAGAAATGAAACAAGGGAGGAAAAAAAAAAGCTGAACAGGACATTGTCTATACACTGTTCTACATGCATAACATCCTAGATATTGGTGGCTGTATTTTTGAAAGCACTGGGGGATTATATTTACTATGATGGACAGTCAGATTTTGACAAAGCCAACTTGTGCTGCATCGCTTTTTGCGCTGATGACACACTACTGTTCCAAAAACCATCTATATGATTATTTTCTGATCTGCCACTTTGCAGTACAGTTAGTTTAGGCCAAAGAGTGCCCTGATGATCTAAGCATCCACATAATGTAACTCGAACTTCCTTTGCTTTGTTGTCAGTTGGTAAATCCATGATTATTAGGATCATCAACATCTCTACTAAACGTCTAATGACTACATAAGGGTTCATATCTGTGTGCCTCAGTCACACAGTCAAAACTCTTCCTTCACAGACAGAAGCATTTTATCTGTTCTGTACAGCAGATCCCCTCTGAATTATAAATACTGTTTAAGTCCAAGAAAAACTAAATGCATGCCACTGAAGACTCTTCATACAAGAGGTTCTTGCAAATGCCTGACTTTGTGCTCAAACGTCCTCCCTGACCAACACAGTGCAGCAGTGTGTCCTGTTTCTTTTCTTGTTGAAAGATCACAGTTATTATCTGCACAACTTTAAGTGGCTGCTCATTTGGAAAACATAAACATAGCCAGTTGTTTGAACTGTTTGCACACATGACAAATGCTGCAATTTTCCATTTGCAAACAGCCTCCTGATTGCTCCATTATGGCATTTTTTAAATTAATTTTTGTTTGAATAACTGCATATAGTTTGCCTTGTTAGTGAGTGGCCAAATAGAGGTCTAGCCTTTTAACTTTTCAGTGTATTATTTATGCATTTTTTTAAATGACATAATTTGTCCCTTCAAAAGATGACAACTGTGCTCGTAGCCAGAGAGAAGCATTTATAAGTGGGCATCATTCTCTGGGTACAGATGAGTATGAGGCCATTTATTGCAATAATATTTCTTTTACTTTTTCAATTCAGAAAAGCAACACTCCCCAAACTAAAACTGTTGTGTTTACCATAAATCTTTTTTCCGGGGGGGTATTTTGGCATTTTTAATCATTCTTTCAAAATGCAGTTTGCAAAAATGTCCCTGCATATAAAGCATTATGAGTTCACCTTTGATTCACCTCACTATCCTAGTGTTGGATTGTCTTAATGCTTGTGCAATACATAAATTAGGATACGAGGGATGTGGTATTTGTATTTGGGCCCAGTGTACAGAACTTCATTGTTTAGATGCAAATGTTCAGTTGTGTGGTGAGATCATGCTGTCCATTTGGGATCTGACGGAGGGTTATTAAGTGAGAGGGCCAGACTATCCGTCTGATAAAGATTCATCTAAAAGGCAGAGCTGTTTGAAGACTGAAGCCAATTAGACATGATATGCAAAAGGGGTGCAAGATTTACATTTTCTTCCATCAAGCGACAGATGGATTTATGTCACTAACGCCTCAGATCAGAAGAGGAACGGAGACCAAAGGCACGCACATTATTCATTCAACACTGCTGCATGCATAATGCTAAGTCTGTATTTGATAGAATAGAAATATTGTCTCTGAGGTCTGCATTCACAGCACAGAAATAGGAAATTCTTTACTATAGCTCATGACTTCTAAAATTGAGCTTCTTTTTTTTTTTGCAGGAGGGTTTAATTCTGTCTAGATGTATTAAAATAATCAATCTAATTACAAGCCTTCCATTTGCACAGAGAGAGAGAGAAAAAAAAACACATCAATGCGATTTTGAAAACATATTTATAGAGGCTGAGGCAGGGAGCGTATCTGCAAATATTGGATTTTGCTGTGAAGGGAGCAAATGGGTCAGAGTAACATTAGGCACAGGGAAAACAATGACAAAGCGAGACCAAGGGAAAAATCAGATACATAAGAAAAGCAATAAGTCAGATATCAATTGAGTGGATAAAGAAAGTACATCAATAGTAACTCTTGCACACACACACACAGAGTTTATCAAGAGACTACGGGCTTGAAAAAAAAAAACCCTTCAAACTTTGTACTATGGTATCACACTGCAGTCACCTATAATATAATGTAAATATAATATAAGAACTTCAGAGGGCACAGTAATTATTACCACAGTGCTGTGATAGTGTGCTGATAGCGGTATGTCAGGCTTATGGATAACATTAATCTCATTAACATATAGTACATGATATGCTGCTGGGGGGAAAAGAAAAAAAAAAAGTCAGCCAGCAAGTATAAAGGAGTGCAAACGGGGAGTGTTGGAAGTTAATACTCGATACTGGTACTGAAACAATAGCACAGCAAAGCCTCGTGAAAAGGAATGTAATTATGCATGACAGAACGTAGAACTTTTTTTTCTTTCCTAATTACAAAAAGTAAAAACATTTAGACAATGTCAGGGGAAGGTGCAGCAGTAAAAGAAGCCATAAAACACCAGGAGTGAATGACTGCATCATAGCGTGTTCGCACATCTTCATGTCCAACCACAACTGGAAGAATTCCACATTAAGCGAAGCTCTTTGCATGTTCACGTCTGGCCAACCTCACACGTCACACCGCTGCTCATGAAAGGTTAAACTCTTTCAGAGACAAGAGCAGCAGAGCAGCAGACACACTGGCCCGCTGTCGCACAATGATGTTAATCATAAGAAATGCTGCTCTTAGCAAAACGCTGCCGAGCAAGTATCAATACTAATGAAGCGGGTTTAAGATCATTTTTAATGACACTGTATCCCGATGTGTTTCTGGTACAGTATAGCCCACTGCACCGTGCAAAACTATGTGCTGCTTGGTAAATGTTTTAATCTAATCCAGAGTGCGACGTCCTCACAATGCAGCTGTTTGGGACACGGCCGGGGTTAAAGGACGGGCTCTGGAGTACACTTTCTGCCTCTGCTTTGGGTTTAGGCTGTTTAAACACTCTGTCAGGGTTAATACAAGACTGTCAGCACGTTACTCCCAAGCTGTGATCTATTCCTAATCTTAACCAAGTGCTTGGATTTTTAGACTTCAATACTGTCTCTTTCACTGAATTTTTTATTTACTGTATCAGATGCTAAAGTCTGGAATAAAAACATGAGGATCAGAAAGTGGTAATCTTTAAAGAGAGGTGAACAAGTAGAGTTCATCACAGACATAAAAATGATGGTATAACAAACAAATTTGAAAGTCACTGATTAAACTGAGT